>NW_022097650.1:0-39091 GCF_006542625.1 Nomascus leucogenys
CAGTGTTCAACTCTGTTTTGTGCAGTTTTTTCATTAGATGCCTCTTACCCCTGCCATTTGTTTCAAGCTAGAAAATAAGTTAAACTCTGTTAGTTGAATGCAATGAACAGAAAGAAGTTTCACAGAATGCTTCTGTGTAGTTTTTATTTGAAGATATTACTTTTTCCGCTGTAGGCCTCTTAGCGCTCCGAAGGTCCACGTCCATTTTCTACAGAAAGAGTGTTTCAGAACTGCTCAATCAAAAGTAA
This sequence comes from Nomascus leucogenys, assembly GCF_006542625.1. Lineage (NCBI taxonomy): Eukaryota > Metazoa > Chordata > Mammalia > Primates > Hylobatidae > Nomascus > Nomascus leucogenys. Next base: position 249 of record NW_022097650.1, read on the forward strand.
GGTTCAACTCTGTTAGTTGAATGCACAGAACAGAAAGAAGTTTCACAGATTGCTTCTGTATAGTTTTTGTTTGAAGATATTCCTTTTTCTACTATGGGCCTCTTAGCGCCATGAATGTCCACTTGCATTTTCTACAGAAAGAGTGTTTCAGAACTGCTCAATCCAAACTAAGGTTCAACTCTGTTAGTTGAATGCACAGAACAGAGAGAAGTTTCACAGATATCTTCTGTGTAGTTTTTATTTGAACCTATTCCTTTTTCCACTATAGGCCTCTTAGCGCCCTGAATGTCCACTTGTATTTTCTACAGAAAGAGTGTTTCAGAACTGCTCAATCAAAACTAAGGTTCAACTCTGTTAGTTGAAAGCACAGAACAGAAAGAAGTTTCACAGATTGCTTCTTTGTAGTTTTGTTTGAAGATATTCCCTTGTCCACTATAGGCCTCTTAGAGCCATGAATGTCCACTTGCATTTTCTACAGAAAGAGTGTTTCAGAACTGTTCAATCAAAATTAAGGTTCAACTGTGTTAGTTTAAAGAACAGAACCGTAAGAAGTTTCACAGATTGCTTCTGTGTAATTTTTATTTGAAGGTGTTCCTTTTTCCACCATAGGCCTCTTAGCGCCCTGAATGTCCACTTGCATTTTCTACAGAAAGGGTGTTTCAGAACTGCTCAATCAAATGTAAGGTTGAACTCTGTCAGTTGAATGCACAGAACTGTAAGATGTTTCACAGATAGCTTCTTTGTAGTTTTTATTTGAACATATACCTTTCTCAACTATAGGCCTCTTAGCGCCCTGAATGTTCACATGCATTTTCTGCAGAAAGAGTGTTTCATTACTTCTCAATATAAACTAAGGTTCAACTCTGTTAGTTGAATGCACAGAACAGTAAGAAGTTTCACAGATTTCTTCTGTGTAGTTTTTATTTGAACATATTCATTTTTCCGCTATAGGCCTCTTAGCGCCCTGAATGTTCACTTGCATTTTCTACAGAAAGAGTGTTTCAGAACTGCTCAATAATAACTAAGGTTCAACTCTGTTAGTTGAATGCACAGAACAGTAAGAAGTTTCGCAGATTGCTTCTGTGCAGTTTTTATTTGAAAATATTCCTTTTTCCAGTATAGGCCTCTTAGCTCCCTGAATGTCCAATTGCATTTTCTATAGAAAGGGTGTTTCAGAAGTGCTCAATCAAAAGTAAGGTTCAACTCTGTTAGATGAATGCAAAGAACAGAAAGAAGTTTCACAGAATCCTTCTGTGTAGTTTTTATTTGAAAGTATTCCTTTTTCCGCTATAGGCCTCTTAGCGCTCCGAAGGTCCACTTGCATTTTCTACAGAAAGAGTGTTTCAGAACTCTCAATCAAAAGTAAGGTTCAAGTCCGTTAGTTGAATGCACAGAACAGACAGAAGTTTCACAGATAGATTCTGTGTAGTTTTTATGTGAACTTTTTCTTTTTTCCACTAAGTCCTCTTAGCGCCTTGAATGTCCACTTGTATTTTCTACAGAAAGAGTGTTTCAGAACTGCTCAATCAAAACTGAGGTTCAACTCTGTTAGTTGAATGCACAGAACAGTAAGAAGTTTCACAGATTTCTTCTGTGCAGTTTTTATTTGAAAATATTCCTTTTCCACTATAGGCCGCATAGCGCCCTGAATGTCCAATTGCATTTTCTACAGAAAGAGTGTTTCAGAACTGCTCAATCAAAATTAAGGTTAAACTCTGTTAGTTGAATGCACAGAACAGAAAGAAGTTTCACAGAATGCTTCTGTGTAGTTTGTATTTGAAGGTATTACTTTTTCCGCTATAGGCCTCTTAGCGCTCCGAAGGTCCACTTGCATTTTCTACAGAAAGAGTGTTTCAGAACTTCTCAATCAAAAGTAAGGTTCAACTCCGTTATTTGAATGCACAGAACAGAGAGAAGTTTCACAGATAGCTTCTGTGTAGTTTTTATGTGAACTTTTTCCTTTTTCCACTATAGTCCTCTTAGCGCCCTGAATGTCCACTTGTATTTTCTACAGAAAGAGTGTTTCAGAACTGCTCAATCAAAATTGAGGTTCAACTCTGTTAGTTGAATGCACAGAACAGTAAGAAGTTTCACAGATTTCTTCTGTGCAGTTTTTATTTGAAATATTCCTTTTCCACTATAGGCCTCTTAGCGCCCTGAATGTCCATTGCATTTTCTACAGAAAGAGTGTTTCAGAACTGCTCAATCAAAAGTAAAGTTAAACTCTGTTAGTTGAATGCAATGAACAGAAAGAAGTTTCACAGAATGCTTCTGTGTAGTTTTTATTTGAAGATATTACTTTTTCCGCTGTAGGCCTCTTAGCGCTCCGAAGGTCCACGTCCATTTTCTACAGAAAGAGTGTTTCAGAACTGCTCAATCAAAAGTAAGGTTCAACTCTGTTAGTTGAATGCACAGAACAGAAAGAAGTTTCACAGATTGCTTCTGTATAGTTTTTGTTTGAAGATATTCCTTTTTCTACTATGGGCCTCTTAGCGCATGAATGTCCACTTGCATTTTCTACAGAAAGAGTGTTTCAGAACTGCTCAATCCAAACTAAGGTTCAACTCTGTTAGTTGAATGCACAGAACAGAGAGAAGTTCACAGATATCTTCTGTGTAGTTTTTATTTGAACCTATTCCTTTTCCACTATAGGCCTCTTAGCGCCCTGAATGTCCACTTGTATTTTCTACAGAAAGAGTGTTTCAGAACTGCTCAATCAAAACTAAGGTTCAACTCTGTTAGTTGAAAGCACAGAACAAAAGAAGTTTCACAGATTGCTTCTTTGTAGTTTTTGTTTGAAATATTCCCTGTCCACTATAGGCTCTTAGAGCCATGAATGTCACTTGCATTTCTACAGAAAGAGTGTTTCAGAACTGTTCAATCAAATTAAGGTCAACTGTGTTAGTTAAAGAACAGACCGTAGAGTTTCACAGATTGCTTCTGTGTAATTTTATTGAAGTGTTCCTTTTCCACCATAGGCCTCTTAGGCCCTGAATGTCCACTTGCATTTTCTACAGAAAGTGTGTTTCAGAACTGCTCAATCAAATGTAAGGTTGAACTCTGTCAGTTGAATGCACAGAACTGTAAGATGTTTCACAGATAGTTCTTTGTAGTTTTTATTTGAACATATACCTTCTCACTATAGGCCTCTTAGCGCCCTGAATGTTCACATGCATTTCTGCAGAAAGAGTGTTTCATTACTTTCAATATAAACTAAGGTTCAACTCTGTTAGTTGAATGCACAGAACAGTAAGAAGTTTCACAGATTCTTCTGTGTAGTTTTATTTGAACATATTCATTTTTCCGCTATAGGCCTCTTAGCGCCCTGAATGTTCACTTGCATTTTCTACAGAAAGAGGTTCAGAACTGCTCAATAATAACTAGGTTCAACTCTGTTAGTTGAATGCACAGAACAGTAAGAAGTTTCGCAGATTGCTTCTGTGCAGTTTTTATTTGAAAATATTCCTTTTCCAGTATAGCTCTTAGCTCCTGAATGTCCAATTGCATTTTTATAGAAAGGGTGTTTCAGAAGTGCTCAATCAAAAGTAAGGTTCAACTCTGTTAGATGAATGCAAGAACAGAAAGAATTTCACAGAATCCTTCTGTAGTTTGTATTGAAAGTATTCCTTTTTCCGCTATAGGCCTCTTAGCCTCCGAAGTCCACTTGCATTTTCTACAGAAAGAGTGTTTCAGAACTCCTCAATCAAAAGTAAGGTTCAAGTCCGTTAGTTAATGCACAGAACAGACAGAAGTTTCACAGATAGATTCTGTGTAGTTTTATGTGAACTTTTTCTTTTTCCACTAAGTCCTCTTAGCGCCTTGAATGTCCACTTGTATTTTCTACAGAAAGATGTTCAGAACTGCTCATCAAAACTGAGGTTCAACTCTGTTAGTTGAATGCACAGAACAGTAAGAAGTTCACAGATTTCTTCTGTGCAGTTTTATTTGAAATATTCCTTTTCCACTATAGCCGCATAGCGCCCTGAATGTCCAATGCATTTTCTACAGAAAGAGTGTTTCAGAACTGCTCAATCAAAATTAAGGTTAAACTCTGTTAGTTGAATGCACAGAACAGAAAGATTTCACAATGCTTCTGTGTAGTTTGTATTTGAAGTATTACTTTTTCCGCTATAGGCCTCTTAGCGTCCGAAGGTCCACTTGCATTTTCTACAGAAAGAGTGTTTCAGACTTCTCAATCAAAAGTAAGGTTCAACTCCGTTATTTGAATGCACAAACAGAGAGAGTTTCACGATAGCTTCTGTGTAGTTTTTATGTAACTTTTTCCTTTTCCACTATATCTCTTAGCGCCCTGAATGTCCATTGTATTTCTACAGAAAGAGTGTTTCAGAACTGCTCAATCAAAATTGAGGTTCAACTCTGTAGTTGAATGCACAGAACAGTAAGATTTCACAGATTTCTTCTGTGCAGTTTTTATTTGAAAATATTCCTTTTCCACTATAGGCCTCTTAGCGCCCTGAATGTCCATTGCATTTTCTACAGAAGAGGTTTCAGAATGCTCAATCAAAGTAAAGTAAACTCTTTTAGTTGAATGCAATGAACAGAAAGAAGTTTCACAGAATGCTTCTGTGTAGTTTTTATTTGAAGATATTACTTTTTCCGCTGTAGCTCTTACGCTCCGAAGGTCACGTCCATTTCTACAGAAAGTGTTTCAGAACTGCTCAATCAAAAGTAAGGTTCAACTCTGTTAGTTGAATGCACAGAACAGAAAGAAGTTTCACAGATTGCTTCTGTATAGTTTTTGTTGAAGATATTCTTTTTCTCTATGGGTTTAGCGCAGAGTCCACTTGCTTTTCTACAGAAAGATGTTCAAACTGCTCAACCAAATAAGGTTCAACTCTGTTAGTTGAATGCACAGAACAGAGAGAAGTTTCACAATATCCTGTGAGTTTATTTGAACCTATTCCTTTTCCCTATAGGCCTCTTAGCGCCTGATGCACTTGTATTTTCTAGAAAGAGTGTTCAGAACTGCTCAATCAAAACTAAGGTTCAACTCTGTAGTTGAAAGCAAGAACGAAAGAATTTCACAGATTGCTTTTGTAGTTTTTGTTTGAAGATATTCCTTGTCCACTATAGGCCTTTAGAGCATGAATGTCCACTTGATTTTCTACAGAAAGAGTTGTTTCAGAACTGGTCCAATTCAAAATTAAGGTTCAACTGTGTAGTTTAAAAACAGAACAGTAAGAAGTTTCACAGATTGCTTCTGTGTATATTTTTTTGAAGTGTTCCTTTTTCCACCATAGGCCTCTTAGCGCCCTGAATGTCACTTGCATTTTCTACAGAAAGGTGTTTGTCATTGATTACCTGTCATTAATCACAGACTGTAAGAGTTCGATACTTTGTTAGTTGCATATTTATATAGGCACCAGAAGCATTTTTAAAAATGTCATTCTCAATAAACAAGTTCTTATTGCACTAGAAGTTCACAGTTTTTCTGTGAGTTTTATTTGAACATATTCATTTTTCCGCTATAGGCCTCTTAGCGCCCTGAATGTTCACTTGCATTTTCTACAGAAAGAGTGTTCAGAATGCTCAATAATAACTAAGGTTCAACTCTGTTAGTTGAATGCACAGAACAGTAAGAAGTTTCGCAGATTGCTTCTGTGCAGTTTTATTTGAAATATTCCTTTTTCCAGTATAGCCTCTTAGCTCCCTGAATGTCCAATTGCATTTCTATAGAAAGGGTGTTTCAGAATGCTCAATCAAAAGTAAGGTTCAACTCTGTTAGATGAATGCAAAGAACAGAAAGAAGTTTCACAGAATCCTTCTGTGTAGTTTTTATTTGAAAGTATTCCTTTTTCCGCTATAGGCCTCTTAGCGCTCCGAAGGTCCACTTGCATTTTCTACAGAAAGAGTGTTTCAGAACTCTCAATCAAAAGTAAGGTTCAAGTCCGTTAGTTGAATGCACAGAACAGACAGAAGTTTCACAGATAGATTCTGTGTAGTTTTTATGTGAACTTTTTCTTTTTCCACTAAGTCCTCTTAGCGCCTTGAATGTCACTTGTATTTTCTACAGAAAGAGTGTTTCAGAACTGCTCAATCAAAACTGAGGTTCAACTCTGTTAGTTGAATGCACAGAACAGTAAGAAGTTTCACAGATTTCTTCTGTGCAGTTTTTATTTGAAAATATTCCTTTTCCACTATAGGCCGCATAGCGCCCTGAATGTCCAATTGCATTTTCTACAGAAAGAGTGTTTCAGAACTGCTCAATCAAAATTAAGGTTAAACTCTGTTAGTTGAATGCACAGAACAGAAAGAAGTTTCACAGAATGCTTCTGTGTAGTTTGTATTTGAAGGTATTACTTTTTCCGCTATAGGCCTCTTAGCGCTCCGAAGGTCCACTTGCATTTTCTACAGAAAGAGTGTTTCAGAACTTCTCAATCAAAAGTAAGGTTCAACTCCGTTATTTGAATGCACAGAACAGAGAGAAGTTTCACAGATAGCTTCTGTGTAGTTTTTATGTGAACTTTTTCCTTTTTCCACTATAGTCCTCTTAGCGCCCTGAATGTCCACTTGTATTTTCTACAGAAAGAGTGTTTCAGAACTGCTCAATCAAAATTGAGGTTCAACTCTGTTAGTTGAATGCACAGAACAGTAAGAAGTTTCACAGATTTCTTCTGTGCAGTTTTTATTTGAAAATATTCCTTTTCCACTATAGGCCTCTTAGCGCCCTGAATGTCCACTTGCATTTTCTACAGAAAGAGTGTTTCAGAACTGCTCAATCAAAAGTAAAGTTAAACTCTGTTAGTTGAATGCAATGAACAGAAAGAAGTTTCACAGAATGCTTCTGTGTAGTTTTTATTTGAAGATATTACTTTTTCCGCTGTAGGCCTCTTAGCGCTCCGAAGGTCCACGTCCATTTTCTACAGAAAGAGTGTTTCAGAACTGCTCAATCAAAAGTAAGGTTCAACTCTGTTAGTTGAATGCACAGAACAGAAAGAAGTTTCACAGATTGCTTCTGTATAGTTTTTGTTTGAAGATATTCCTTTTTCTACTATGGGCCTCTTAGCGCCATGAATGTCCACTTGCATTTTCTACAGAAAGAGTGTTTCAGAACTGCTCAATCCAAACTAAGGTTCAACTCTGTTAGTTGAATGCACAGAACAGAGAGAAGTTTCACAGATATCTTCTGTGTAGTTTTTATTTGAACCTATTCCTTTTTCCACTATAGGCCTCTTAGCGCCCTGAATGTCCACTTGTATTTTCTACAGAAAGAGTGTTTCAGAACTGCTCAATCAAAACTAAGGTTCAACTCTGTTAGTTGAAAGCACAGAACAGAAAGAAGTTTCACAGATTGCTTCTTTGTAGTTTTTGTTTGAAGATATTCCCTTGTCCACTATAGGCCTCTTAGAGCCATGAATGTCCACTTGCATTTTCTACAGAAAGAGTGTTTCAGAACTGTTCAATCAAAATTAAGGTTCAACTGTGTTAGTTTAAAGAACAGAACCGTAAGAAGTTTCACAGATTGCTTCTGTGTAATTTTTATTTGAAGGTGTTCCTTTTTCCACCATAGGCCTCTTAGCGCCCTGAATGTCCACTTGCATTTTCTACAGAAAGGGTGTTTCAGAACTGCTCAATCAAATGTAAGGTTGAACTCTGTCAGTTGAATGCACAGAACTGTAAGATGTTTCACAGATAGCTTCTTTGTAGTTTTTATTTGAACATATACCTTTCTCAACTATAGGCCTCTTAGCGCCCTGAATGTTCACATGCATTTTCTGCAGAAAGAGTGTTTCATTACTTCTCAATATAAACTAAGGTTCAACTCTGTTAGTTGAATGCACAGAACAGTAAGAAGTTTCACAGATTTCTTCTGTGTAGTTTTTATTTGAACATATTCATTTTTCCGCTATAGGCCTCTTAGCGCCCTGAATGTTCACTTGCATTTTCTACAGAAAGAGTGTTTCAGAACTGCTCAATAATAACTAAGGTTCAACTCTGTTAGTTGAATGCACAGAACAGTAAGAAGTTTCGCAGATTGCTTCTGTGCAGTTTTTATTTGAAAATATTCCTTTTTCCAGTATAGGCCTCTTAGCTCCCTGAATGTCCAATTGCATTTTCTATAGAAAGGGTGTTTCAGAAGTGCTCAATCAAAAGTAAGGTTCAACTCTGTTAGATGAATGCAAAGAACAGAAAGAAGTTTCACAGAATCCTTCTGTGTAGTTTGTATTTGAAAGTATTCCTTTTTCCGCTATAGGCCTCTTAGCGCTCCGAAGGTCCACTTGCATTTTCTACAGAAAGAGTGTTTCAGAACTCCTCAATCAAAAGTAAGGTTCAAGTCCGTTAGTTGAATGCACAGAACAGACAGAAGTTTCACAGATAGATTCTGTGTAGTTTTTATGTGAACTTTTTCTTTTTTCCACTAAGTCCTCTTAGCGCCTTGAATGTCCACTTGTATTTTCTACAGAAAGAGTGTTTCAGAACTGCTCAATCAAAACTGAGGTTCAACTCTGTTAGTTGAATGCACAGAACAGTAAGAAGTTTCACAGATTTCTTCTGTGCAGTTTTTATTTGAAAATATTCCTTTTCCACTATAGGCCGCATAGCGCCCTGAATGTCCAATTGCATTTTCTACAGAAAGAGTGTTTCAGAACTGCTCAATCAAAATTAAGGTTAAACTCTGTTAGTTGAATGCACAGAACAGAAAGAAGTTTCACAGAATGCTTCTGTGTAGTTTGTATTTGAAGGTATTACTTTTTCCGCTATAGGCCTCTTAGCGCTCCGAAGGTCCACTTGCATTTTCTACAGAAAGAGTGTTTCAGAACTTCTCAATCAAAAGTAAGGTTCAACTCCGTTATTTGAATGCACAGAACAGAGAGAAGTTTCACAGATAGCTTCTGTGTAGTTTTTATGTGAACTTTTTCCTTTTTCCACTATAGTCCTCTTAGCGCCCTGAATGTCCACTTGTATTTTCTACAGAAAGAGTGTTTCAGAACTGCTCAATCAAAATTGAGGTTCAACTCTGTTAGTTGAATGCACAGAACAGTAAGAAGTTTCACAGATTTCTTCTGTGCAGTTTTTATTTGAAAATATTCCTTTTCCACTATAGGCCTCTTAGCGCCCTGAATGTCCACTTGCATTTTCTACAGAAAGAGTGTTTCAGAACTGCTCAATCAAAAGTAAAGTTAAACTCTGTTAGTTGAATGCAATGAACAGAAAGAAGTTTCACAGAATGCTTCTGTGTAGTTTTTATTTGAAGATATTACTTTTTCCGCTGTAGGCCTCTTAGCGCTCCGAAGGTCCACGTCCATTTTCTACAGAAAGAGTGTTTCAGAACTGCTCAATCAAAAGTAAGGTTCAACTCTGTTAGTTGAATGCACAGAACAGAAAGAAGTTTCACAGATTGCTTCTGTATAGTTTTTGTTTGAAGATATTCCTTTTTCTACTATGGGCCTCTTAGCGCCATGAATGTCCACTTGCATTTTCTACAGAAAGAGTGTTTCAGAACTGCTCAATCCAAACTAAGGTTCAACTCTGTTAGTTGAATGCACAGAACAGAGAGAAGTTTCACAGATATCTTCTGTGTAGTTTTTATTTGAACCTATTCCTTTTTCCACTATAGGCCTCTTAGCGCCCTGAATGTCCACTTGTATTTTCTACAGAAAGAGTGTTTCAGAACTGCTCAATCAAAACTAAGGTTCAACTCTGTTAGTTGAAAGCACAGAACAGAAAGAAGTTTCACAGATTGCTTCTTTGTAGTTTTTGTTTGAAGATATTCCCTTGTCCACTATAGGCCTCTTAGAGCCATGAATGTCCACTTGCATTTTCTACAGAAAGAGTGTTTCAGAACTGTTCAATCAAAATTAAGGTTCAACTGTGTTAGTTTAAAGAACAGAACCGTAAGAAGTTTCACAGATTGCTTCTGTGTAATTTTTATTTGAAGGTGTTCCTTTTTCCACCATAGGCCTCTTAGCGCCCTGAATGTCCACTTGCATTTTCTACAGAAAGGGTGTTTCAGAACTGCTCAATCAAATGTAAGGTTGAACTCTGTCAGTTGAATGCACAGAACTGTAAGATGTTTCACAGATAGCTTCTTTGTAGTTTTTATTTGAACATATACCTTTCTCAACTATAGGCCTCTTAGCGCCCTGAATGTTCACATGCATTTTCTGCAGAAAGAGTGTTTCATTACTTCTCAATATAAACTAAGGTTCAACTCTGTTAGTTGAATGCACAGAACAGTAAGAAGTTTCACAGATTTCTTCTGTGTAGTTTTTATTTGAACATATTCATTTTTCCGCTATAGGCCTCTTAGCGCCCTGAATGTTCACTTGCATTTTCTACAGAAAGAGTGTTTCAGAACTGCTCAATAATAACTAAGGTTCAACTCTGTTAGTTGAATGCACAGAACAGTAAGAAGTTTCGCAGATTGCTTCTGTGCAGTTTTTATTTGAAAATATTCCTTTTTCCAGTATAGGCCTCTTAGCTCCCTGAATGTCCAATTGCATTTTCTATAGAAAGGGTGTTTCAGAAGTGCTCAATCAAAAGTAAGGTTCAACTCTGTTAGATGAATGCAAAGAACAGAAAGAAGTTTCACAGAATCTTCTGTGTAGTTTGTATTTGAAAGTATTCTTTTTCCGCTATAGGCCTCTTAGCGCTCCGAAGGTCCACTTGCATTTTCTACAGAAAGAGTGTTTCAGAACTCTCAATCAAAAGTAAGGTTCAAGTCCGTTAGTTGAATGCACAGAACAGAGAGAAGTTTCACAGATAGCTTCTGTGTAGTTTTTATGTGAACTTTTTCCTTTTTCCACTATAGTCCTCTTAGCGCCCTGAATGTCCACTTGTATTTTCTACAGAAAGAGTGTTTCAGAACTGCTCAATCAAAATTGAGGTTCAACTCTGTTAGTTGAATGCACAGAACAGTAAGAAGTTTCACAGATTTCTTCTGTGCAGTTTTTATTTGAAAATATTCCTTTTCCACTATAGGCCTCTTAGCGCCCTGAATGTCCATTGCATTTTCTACAGAAAGAGTGTTTCAGAACTGCTCAATCAAAAGTAAAGTTAAACTCTGTTAGTTGAATGCAATGAACAGAAAGAAGTTTCACAGAATGCTTCTGTGTAGTTTTTATTTGAAGATATTACTTTTTCCGCTGTAGGCCTCTTAGCGCTCCGAAGGTCCACGTCCATTTTCTACAGAAAGAGTGTTTCAGAACTGCTCAATCAAAAGTAAGGTTCAACTCTGTTAGTTGAATGCACAGAACAGAAAGAAGTTTCACAGATTGCTTCTGTTTAGTTTTTGTTTGAAGATATTCCTTTTTCTACTATGGGCCTCTTAGCGCCATGAATGTCCACTTGCATTTTCTACAGAAAGAGTGTTTCAGAACTGCTCAATCCAAACTAAGGTTCAACTCTGTTAGTTGAATGCACAGAACAGAGAGAAGTTTCACAGATATCTTCTGTGTAGTTTTTATTTGAACCTATTCCTTTTTCCACTATAGGCCTCTTAGCGCCCTGAATGTCCACTTGTATTTTCTACAGAAAGAGTGTTTCAGAACTGCTCAATCAAAATTGAGGTTCAACTCTGTTAGTTGAATGCACAGAACAGTAAGAAGTTTCACAGATTTCTTCTGTGCAGTTTTTATTTGAAAATATACCTTTTCCACTATAGGCCGCATAGCGCCCTGAATGTCCAATTGCATTTTCTACAGAAAGAGTGTTTCAGAACTGCTCAATCAAAATTAAGGTTAAACTCTGTTAGTTGAATGCACAGAACAGAAAGAAGTTTCACAGAATGCTTCTGTGTAGTTTGTATTTCAAGGTATTACTTTTTCCGCTATAGGCCTCTTAGCGCTCCGAAGGTCCACTTGCATTTTCTACAGAAAGAGTGTTTCAGAACTTCTCAATCAAAAGTAAGGTTCAACTCCGTTATTTGAATGCACAGAACAGAGAGAAGTTTCACAGATAGCTTCTGTGTAGTTTTTATGTGAACTTTTTCCTTTTTCCACTATAGTCCTCTTAGCGCCCTGAATGTCCACTTGTATTTTCTACAGAAAGAGTGTTTCAGAACTGCTCAATCAAAATTGAGGTTCAACTCTGTTAGTTGAATGCACAGAACAGTAAGAAGTTTCACAGATTTTTTCTGTGCAGTTTTTATTTGAAAATATTCCTTTTCCACTATAGGCCTCTTAGCGCCCTGAATGTCCACTTGCATTTTCTACAGAAAGAGTGTTTCAGAACTGCTCAATCCAAACTAAGGTTCAACTCTGTTAGTTGAATGCACAGAACAGAAAGAAGTTTCACAGATTGCTTCTTTGTAGTTTGTGTTTGTAGTTATTCCCTTTTCCACTATAGGCCTCTTAGCGCCATGAATGTCCACTTGCATTTTCTACAGAAAGAGTGTTTCAGAGCTGTTCAATCAAAATTAAGGATCAACTGTGTTAGTTGAAAGAACAGAACCGTAAGAAGTTTCACAGACTGCTTCTGTGTAGTTTTTATTTGAAGGTACTCCTTTTTCCACCATAGGCCTCTTAGCGCCATGAATGTCCACTTGCATTTCTACAGAAAGAGTGTTTCAGAACTGTTCAATCAAAATTAAGGTTCAACTGTGTTAGTTTAAAGAACAGAACCGTAAGAAGTTTCACAGATTGCTTCTGTGTAGTTTTTATTTGAAGGTATTCCTTTTTCCACCACAGGCCACTTAGCGCCCTGAATGTCCACTTGCATTTTCTACAGAAAGAGTGTTTCAGAACTGCTCAATCAAATGTAAGGTTGAACTCTGTTAGTTGAATGCACAGAACTGTAAGATGTTTCACAGATAGCTTCTTTGTAGTTTTTATTTGAACATATATCTTTTTCAACTATAGGCCTCTTAGCGCCCTGAATGTTCATTTGCATTTTCTGCAGAAAGAGTGTTTCATAACTGCTCAATATAAGCTAAGGTTCAACTCTGTTAGTTGATTGCACAGAACAGTAAGAAGTTTCACAGATTGCTTCTCTGTAGTTTTTATTTGAACATATTCATTTTTCCGCTATAGGCCTCTTAGCGCCCTGAATGTTCACTTGCATTTTCTACAGAAAGAGTGTTTCAGAACTGCTCAATAATAACTAAGGTTCAACTCTGTTAGTTGAATGCACAGAACAGTAAGAAGTTTCACAGATTGCTTCTGTGTGGTTTTTATTTGAAGATATTCCTTTTCCCACTATAGGCCTCTCAGCGCCCTGAATGTCCACTTGCATTTTCTACAGAAAGTGTGTTTCAGAACTGCCCAATAAAAACTACCGTTCAACTATGTTAGTTGAATGCACAGAACAGTAAGAAGTTTCGCAGATTGCTTCTGTGCAGTCTTTATTTGAAAATATTCCTTTTTCCCCTATAGGCCTCTTAGCTCCCTGAATGTCCAATTGCATTCACTATAGAAAGGGTGTCTCAGAAGTGCTCAATCAAAAGTAAGGTTCAACTCTGTTAGATAAATGCAAAGAACAGAAAGAAATTTCACAGAATGCTTCTGTGTTGTTTGTATTTGAAGGTATTACTTTTTCCACTATAGGCCTCTTAGCGCTAGGAAGGTACACTTGCATTTTCTACAGAAAGAGTGTTTCAGAACTTCTCAATCAAAAGTAAGGTTCAACTCCATTAGTTGAATGCACAGAAAGAGAGAAGTTTCACAGATAGCTTCTGTGTAGTTTTTATGTGAACATTTTCCTTTTTCCACTATAGTCCTCTTAGCGCCCTGAATGTCCACTTGTATTTTCTACAGAAAGAGTGTTTCAGAACTGCTGAATCAAAACTGAGGTTCAACTCTGTTAGTTAAATGCACAGAACAGTAAGATGTTTCACAGATTTCTTCTGTGCAGTTTTTATTTGAAAATATTCCTTTTCCACTATAGGACTCTTAGCGCCCTGAATGTCCAATTGCATTTTCTACAGAAAGAGTGTTTCAGAACTGCTCAATCAAATGTAAGGTTAAACTCTGTTAGTTGAATGCACAGAACAGAAAGAAGTTTCACAGAATGCTTCTGTGTAGTTTTTATTTGAAGATATTACTTTTTCCGCTGTAGGCCTCTAAGCGCTCCGAAGGTCCATTTGCATTTCCTACAGAATGAGTGTTTCAGAACTGCTCAATCAAAAGTAAGTTTCAACTCTGTTACTTGAATGCACAGATTAGACAGAAGTTTCACAGATTGCTTCTGTGTAGTTTTTCTTTGAAGATATTCCTTTTTCTACTATGGGCCCTTAGCGCCATTAATGTCCACTTCCATTTTCTACAGAAAGAGTGTTTCAGAACTGCTCAATCAAAACTAAGGTTCAACACTGTTAGTTGAATGCACAGAACAGAGAGAAGTTTCACAGATATCTTCTGTGTAGTTTTTATTTGAACTTATTCCTTTTTCCACTATAGGCCTCTTAGAGCCCTGAATGTCCACTTGTATTTTCTACAGAAAGATTGTTTCAGAACTGCTCAATCAAAACTAAGGTTCAACTCTGTTAGTTGAATGCACAGAACAGAAAGAAGTTTCACAGATTGCTTCTTTGGAGTTTTTGTCTGCAGATATTCCTTTTCCACTATAGGCCTCTTAGCGCCATGAATGTCCACTTGCATTTTCTCAGAAAGAGTGTTTCAGAAATGTTCAATCAAAATTAAGGTTCAACTGTGTTAGTTTAAAGAAGAGAACCGTAAGAAATTTCACAGTTTGCTTCTGTGTAGTTTTTATTTGAAGGTATTCTTTGTCCACCATAGGCCTCTTAGCGCCCTGAATGTCCACTTGCATTTTCTACAGGAAGGGTGTTACAGAACTGTTCAATCAAATGTAAGGTTGAACTCTGTTAGTTGAATGCACAGAACTGTATGAATTTTCACAGATAGATTCTTTGTAGTTTTTATTTGAACATTTACCTTTTTCAACTATAGGCCTATTAGCGCCCTGAATGTTCACTTGCATTTTCTGCAGAAAGAGTGTTTCATAACTGCTCAATATAAACTAAGGTTCAACTCTGTTAGTTGAATGCACAGAACAGTAAGAAGTTTCACAGATTGCTTCTGTGTAGTTTTTATTTGAACATATTCATTTTTGCGCTATAGGCCTCTTAGCACCCTGAATGTTCACTTGCATTTTCTTCAGAAAGAGTGTTTCAGATCTGCTCAATAATAACTAAGGTTCAACTCTGTTAGTTGAATGCACAGAACAGTAAGGAGTTTCACAGATTGCTTCTGTGTGATTTTTAATATAAGATATTCCTTTTCCCACTATAGGCCTCTCAGCGCCCTAATGTCCACTTGCATTTTCTACAGAAAGAGTGTTTCAGAACTGCTCAATAAAAACTACCGTTCAACTATTTATTTGAATGCACAGAACAGTAAGAAGTTTCGCAGATTGCTTCTGTGCAGTTTTTATTTGAAAATATTCCTTTTTCCACTATAGGCCTCATAGCTCCCTGAATGTCCAATTGCATTTTCTACAGAAAGGGTGTCTCAGAAGTGCTCAATCAAGAGTAAGGTTCAACTCTGTTAGATGAATGCAAAGAACAGAAAGAAGTTTCACAGATTGCTTCTGTGTAGTTATTGTTTGAAGATATTCCTTTTTCCACTATAGGCCTCTTAGCGCCGTGAATGTCCACTTGTATTTTCTACAGAAAGAGTGTTTCAGAACTGCTCAATCAAAACTAAGGTTCAACTCTGTTAGTTGAATGCACAGAACAGAAAGAAGTTTCACAGATTGCTTCTTTGTAGTTTTTGTTTGAAGATATTCCCTTTTCCGCTATAGGCCTCTTAGCAGTATGAATGTCCACTTGCATTTTCTAAAGAAAGAGTGTTTCAGAACTGTTCAATCAAAATTAAGGTTCAACGGTTTTAGTTTAAAGAACAGAACCGTAAGAAGTTTCACAGATTGCTTCTGTGTAGTTTTTATTTTAGGTATTCCTTTTTCCAACATCGGCCTCTTTGCGCCCTGAATGTCCACTTGCATTTTCTACATAAAGGGTGTTTCAGAACTGCTCAATCAAAAGTAAGTTTGAACTCTGTTAGTTGAATGCACAGAACTGTAAGAATTTTCACAGATAGCTTCTTTGTAGTTTTTATGTGAACATATACTTTTTCAACTATAGGCCTCTTAGCGCCCTGAATGTTCACTTGCATTTTCTGCAGAAAGAGTGTTTCATAACTGCTCAATATAAACTAAGGTTCAACTCTGTTAGTTGAATGCACAGAACAGTAAGAAGTTTCACAGATTGCTTCTGTGTAGTTTTTATTTGAACATGTTCTTTTTTCCGCTATAGGCCTCTTAGCGCCCTGAATGTTCACTTGCATTTTCTACAGAAAGAGTGTTTCAGAACTGCTCAATAATAACTAAGGTTCAACTCTGCTAGTTGAATGCACAGAACAGTAAGAACTTTCACAGATTGCTTCTGTGTGGTTTTTATTTGAAGATATTCCTTTTCCCACTATAGGCCTCTCAGCGCCCTGAATGTCCACTTGCATTTTCTACAGAAAGAGAGTTTCAGAACTGCTCAATCAAAACTACCGTTCAAATATGTTAGTTGAATGCACAGAACAGTAAGAAGTTTCGCAGATTGCTTCTGTGCAGTTTTATTTGAAATATTCCTTTTTCCACTATGGGTCTCTTAGATCCCCGAATGTCCAATTGCATTTTCTTTAGAAAGGGTGTTTCAGAATTGCTCAATCAAAAGTAAGGTTCAACTCTGTTAGAAGAATGCAAAGAACAGAAAGAAGTTTCACAGAATGCTTCTGTGTAGTTTGTATTTGAAGGTATTACTTTTTCCGCTATAGGCCTCTTAGCGCTCCGAATGTCCACTTGCATTTTCTACAGAAAGATTGTTTCAGAACTGCTCAATCAAAACTAAGGTTAAACTCTGTTAGTTGAATGCACAGAACAGAAAGAAGTTTCACAGATTGCTTCTGTGTAGTTTTTATTTGAACATATTCATTTTTCCGCTATAGGCCTCTTAGCGCCCTGAATGTTCACTTGCATTTTCTACAGAAAGAGTGTTTCAGAACTGCTCAATAATAACTAAGGTTCAACTCTGTTAGTTGAATGCACAGAACAGTAAGAAGTTTCACAGATTGCTTCTGTGTAGTTTTTGTTTGAAGATATTCCTTTTTCTACAATGGGCCTCTTAGCGCCATGAATGTCCACTTGCATTTTCTATACAAAGGGTGTTTCAGAAGGGCTCAATCAAAAGTAAGTTTCAATTCTGTTAGGTGAATGCAAAGTATAGAAAGAAGTTTCACAGAATGCTTCTGTGTAGTTTGTATTTGGAGGTATTATTTTTTCCGCTATAAGCCTCTTAGCGCTCCGAAGGTCCACTTGCATTTTCTACAGAAAGAGTGTTTCAAAACTGTTCAATCAAAATTAAGGTTCAACTGTGTTAGTTTAAAGATCAGAACCGTAAGAAGTTTCACAGATTGCTTCTGTGTAGTTTTTATTTGAACGTATTACTTTTTCCACAATAGGCCTCTTAGCGCCCTGAATGTCCACTTGCATTTTCTACAGAAAGGGTGTTTCAGAACTGCTCAATCAAAAGTAAGGTTGAACTCTGTTAGTTGAATGCAGAGAACTGTAAGAAGTTTCACAGATAGCTTCTTTGTAGTTTTTATTTGAACATGTACCTTTTTCAACTATAGGCCTCTTAGCGCCCTGAATGTTCACTTGCATTTTCTGCAGAAAGAGTGTTTCATAACTGCTCAATATAAACTAAGGTTCAACTCTGTTAGTTGAATGCACAGAACAGAAAGAAGTTTCACAGATTGCTTCTTTGTAGTTTTTGTTTGAAGATATTCCTTTTCCACTATAGGCCTCTTTGCGGCATGAATGTCCGCTTGCATTTTCTTCAGAAAGAGTGTTACAGAACTGTTCAATCAAAATTAAGGTTCAACTGTTTTAGTTTAAGAACAGAACCGTAAGAAGTTTCACAGATTGCTTTGTGTAGTTTTTATTTGAAGGTATTCCTTTTTCCTCCAGGCCTCTTAGCGCCCTGAATGTCACTTGCATTTTCCACAGAAAGGGTGTTTCAGAACTGCTCAATCAAATGTAAGGTTGAACAATGTTAGTTGAATGCACAGAACTGTAAGAAGTTTCACAGATACCTTCTTTGTAGTTTTTATTTGAACATATACCTTTTTCAACTATAGGCGTCTTAGCGCCCTGAATGTTCACTTGCATTTTCTGCAGAAAGAGTGTTTCATAAGTGCTCAATATAAACTAAGGTTCAACTCTGTTAGTTGAATGCACAGAACAGTAAGAAGTTTCACAGATAGTTTCTTTGTTGTTTTTATTTGAACATATAACTTTTTCACTATAGGCCTCTTAGCGCCCTGAATGTTCACTTGTATTTTCTACAGAAAGAGTGTTTCAGAACTGCTCAATCAAAATGATGTTCAAAACTTTTAGTTGAATGCACAGAACAGAAGAAGTTTTGCAGATTGCTTCTGTGCAGTTTTTATTTGAAATACTCCTTTTCCAATATAGGCCTCTTAGCTCCCTGAATGTCCATTGCATTTTCTATAGAAAGGGTGTTTCAGAATGCTCAATCAAAAGTAAGGTTCAACTCTGTTAGATGAATGCAAAGAACAGAAAGAAGTTTCACAGAATGCTTCTGTGTAGTTTGTATTTGAAGGTATTACTTCTTCCTCTATAGGTCTCTTAGCGCTCCGAAGGTCCACTTGCATTTTCTACAGAAAGAGTGTTTCAGAACTTCTCAATCAAAGTAAGGTTCAACTCCGTTAGTTGAATACACAGAAAAGAATGTTTCACAGATAGCTTCTGTGTAGTTTTTATGTGAAATTTTTCCTTTTTCCACTATTGTCCTCTTAGCGCCCTGAATGTCCACTTGTATTTTCTACAGAAAGAGGGTTTCAGAACTGCTCAATCAAAACTGAGGTTCAATTCCGTTAGTTGAATGCACAGAACAGTAAGAAGTTTCACAGATTTCTTCTGTGCAGTTTTTATTTGAAAATATTCCTCTTCCACTTTAGGCCTCTTAGCGCACTGAATGTCCATTGCATTTTTTACAGAAAGAGTGTTTCAGAACTGCTCAATCAAAAGTAAGGTTAAACTCTGTTAGTTGAATGCACAGAACAGAAAGTAGTTTCACAGAATGCTCTGTGTAGCTTTTATTTGAAGATATTATTTTTCCGCTATAGGCCTCTTAGCGCCCGAATGCCAATTGATTTTCTACATAAAGAGTGTTTCAGAACTGCTCAATCTAAAGTAAGTTTCAACTCTGTTAGTTGAATGCACAAAACAGAAAGAAGTTTCACAGAATGCTTCTGTGTAGTTTGAATTTGAAGGTATTACTTTTTCCGCCATAGGCCTCTTAGCGCTCCGAAGGTCCCTTGCATTTTCTACAGAAAGATTGTTTCAGAACTTCTCAATCAAAAGTAAGGTTCAACTCCGTTAGTTGAATGACAGAACAGAGAGAAGTTTCACAGATAGCTTCTGTGTAGTTTTAATGTGAACTTTTTCCTTTTTCCACTATAGTCCTCTTATCGCCATGAATGTCCAGTTGTATTTTCTAAGAAAGAGTGTTTCAGAACTGCTCAATCAAAACTGAAGGTTCAACTCTGTTAGTTGAATGCACAGAACAGAAAGAAGTTTCACAGATTGCTTCTTTGTAGTTTTTTTTGATTATTCTTTTCCACTATAGGCCTCTTAGCGCCCTGAATGTCCACTTGCATTTTCTACAGAAAGAGTGTTTCAGAACTGTCAATCAAAATTAAGGTTCAACTCTGTTAGTTGAAAGCACAGAACAGTAAGAAGTTTCACAGATGCTTCTGTGTAGTTTTTATTTGAAGTATTCCTTTTTCCACTATAGGCCTCTTAGCGCCATGAATGTCCACTTGCATTTTCTACAGAAAGAGTGTTTCAGAACTGTTCAATCAAAATAAGGTTCAACTGTGTTAGTTAAAGAACAGAACCGTAAGAAGTTTCACAGATTGCTTCTGTGTAGTTTTTATTTGAAATATTCTTTTTCCACCATAGGCCTCTTAGCGCCCTGAATGTCCACTTGCATTTTCTACAGAAAGGGTGTTTCAGAACTGCTCAATCAAATGTAAGGTTCAACTCTGTTAGTTGAATGCACAGAACAGTAAGATTTCACAGATAGCTTCTTGTAGTTTTTATTTGAAATATTCCTTTTTCACTATAGGCCTCTTAGCGCCCTGAATGTCACTTGCATTTTCTACAGAAAGAGTGTTTCAGAACTGCTCAATCAAAGTAAGGTTCAACTCTGTTAGTTGAATGCACAGAACAGAAGAAGTTTCACAGATTGTTCTGTGTAGTTTTTATTTGAACATATTCTTTTTCCGCATAGGCCTCTTAGCGCCCTGAATGTCCACTTGCATTTTCTACAGAAAGAGTGTTTCAGAACTGCTCAATCAAAACTAAGGTTCAACTCTGTTAGTTGAATGCACAGAACAGTAAGAAGTTTCACAGATTCTTCTGTGTGTTTTTATTTGAAGATATTCCTTTTCCACTATAGGCCTCTTAGCGCCCTGAATGTCCACTTGCATTTTCTACAGAAAGAGTGTTTCAGAACTGCTCAATCAAAAACTAGGTTCAACTCTGTTAGTTGAATGCACAGAACAGAAAGTTTCACAGATTGCTTCTGTGTAGTTTTTTTTGAAGATATTCCTTTTTCCACTATAGGCCTCTTAGCGCCCTGAATGTCCACTTGCATTTTCTACAGAAAGAGTGTTTCAGAACTGTCAATCAAAATAAGGTTCAACTCTGTTAGTTTAATGCACAGAACAGAAAAGTTTCACAGATTGCTTCTGTGTAGTTTTTATTTGAAGTATTCCTTTTTCCACTATAGGCCTCTTAGCGCCCTGAATGTCCACTTGCATTTTACAGAAAGAGTGTTTCAGAACTGCTCAATCAAAAGTAAGGTTCAACTCTGTTAGTTGAATGCACAGAACAGTAAGAAGTTTCACAGATTCTTTGTAGTTTTTATTTGAAATATTCCTTTTTCCACATAGGCCTCTTAGCGCCCTGAATGTCCACTTGCATTTTCTACAGAAAGAGTGTTTCAGAACTGCTCAATCAAATAAGGTTCAACTCTGTTAGTTGAATGCACAGAACAGTAAGAAGTTTCACAGATGCTTCTGTGTAGTTTTTATTTGAATATCTTTTTCCGCTATAGGCCTCTTAGCGCCCTGAATGTTATTGCATTTTCTACAGAAAGAGTGTTTCAGAACTGCTCAATAAAACTAAGGTTCAACTCTGTTAGTTGAATGCACAGAACAGAAGAAGTTTCACAGATTGCTTCTGTGTAGTTTTTATTGAAATATTCCTTTTTCCGCTATAGGCCTCTTAGCGCCCGAATGTCCACTTGCATTTTCTACAGAAAGAGTGTTTCAGAACTGCTCAATCAAATAAGGTTCAACTCTGTTAGTTGAATGCACAGAACAGAAGAAGTTTCACAGATTGCTTCTGTGTAGTTTTTTTGAATATTCCTTTTTCTACTAGGCCTCTTAGCGCCTGAATGTCCACTTGCATTTTCTACAGAAAGGTGTTTCAGAACTGCTCAATCAAAACTAAGGTTCAACTCTGTTAGTTGAATGCACAGAACAGAAAGAAGTTTCACAGATTGCTTCTTTGTAGTTTTTATTTGAAAATTCCTTTTTCCGCTATAGGCCTCTTAGCGCCCTGAATGTCCACTTGCATTTTCTACAGAAAGAGTGTTTCAGAACTGTCAATCAAAATAAGGTTCAACTGTGTTAGTTGAAAGAACAGAACCGTAAGAAGTTTCACAGATGCTTCTGTGTAGTTTTTATTTGAAGGTTTCCTTTTTCCACCATAGGCCTCTTAGCGCTGAATGTCCACTTGCATTTTCTACAGAAAGAGTGTTTCAGAACTGCTCAATCAAAAGTAAGGTTCAACTCTGTTAGTTGAATGCACAGAACAGTAAGAAGTTTCACAGATTGCTTCTGTGTAGTTTTTATTTGAAATATTCCTTTTCCACTATAGGCCTCTTAGCGCCCTGAATGTCACTTGCATTTTCTACAGAAAGAGTGTTTCAGAACTGCTCAATAATAATAAGGTTCAACTCTGTTAGTTGAATGCACAGAACAGTAAAGAAGTTTCACAGATTGCTTCTGTGTAGTTTTTATTTGAAGTATTCTTTTTCCGCTATAGGCCTCTTAGCGCTGAATGTCCACTTGCATTTTCTACAGAAAGAGTGTTTCAGAACTGCTCAATAAAATAAGGTTCAACTCTTATAGTTGAATGCACAGAACAGTAAGAAGTTTCACAGATTGCTTCTGTAGTTTTTATTTGAAAATATTCCTTTTTCCACTATAGGCCTCTTAGCGCCCTGAATGTCCACTTGCATTTTCTACAGAAAGAGTGTTTCAGAAGTGCTCAATCAAAAGTAAGGTTCAACTCTGTTAGTGAATGCACAGAACAGAAGAAGTTTCACAGATTCTTCTGTGTAGTTTTTATTTGAAAATATTCCTTTTCCGCTATAGGCCTCTTAGCGCTCCGAATGTCCACTTGCATTTTCTACAGAAAGAGTGTTTCAGAACTGCTCAATCAAAAGTAAGGTTCAACTCTGTTAGTTGAATGCACAGAACAGAGAAGTTTCACAGATGCTTCTGTGTAGTTTTTATGTGAATTTACTTTTTCCACTATAGGCCTCTTAGCGCCCGAATGTCCACTTGTATTTTCTACAGAAAGAGTGTTTCAGAACTGCTCAATCAAAAGTAAGGTTCAACTCTGTTAGTTGAATGCACAGAACAGAAGAAGTTTCACAGATTGCTTCTGTGTGTTTTTATTTGAAATATTCCTTTTCCACTATAGGCCTCTTAGCGCCCTGAATGTCCACTTGCATTTTCTACAGAAAGAGTGTTTCAGAACTGCTCAATCAAAAGTAAGGTTCTCTGTTAGTTGAATGCACAGAACAGAAAGAAGTTTCACAGATGCTTCTGTGTAGTTTTTATTTGAAGATATTTTTTTCCACTATAGGCCTCTTAGCGCCCTGAATGTCCACTTGTATTTTCTACAGAAAGAGTGTTTCAGAACTGCTCAATCAAAATAAGGTTCAACTCTGTTAGTTGAATGCACAGAACAGAAAGAAGTTTCACAGATAGCTTCTTTGTAGTTTTTATTTGAACATAACTTTTTCACTATAGGCCTCTTAGCGCCCTGAATGTCCACTTGCATTTTCTACAGAAAGAGTGTTTCAGAACTGCTCAATCAATCAAATAAGGTTCAACTCTGTTAGTTGAATGCACAGAAGTAAGAAGTTTCACAGATTGCTTCTGTGTAGTTTTTATTTGAAATATCCTTTTTCCAATAGGCCTCTTAGCGCCCTGAATGTCCACTTGCATTTTCTACAGAAAGAGTGTTTCAGAACTGCTCAATCAAAATGTAAGGTTCAAACTCTGTTAGTTGAATGCACAGAACAGTAAGAAGTTTCACAGATTTCTTTGTAGTTTTTATTTGAACATATACCTTTCCACTATAGGCCTCTTAGCGCCCTGAATGTCCATTGCATTTTCTACAGAAAGAGTGTTTCAGAACTGCTCAATAAAACTAAGGTTCAACTCTGTTAGTTGAATGCACAGAACAGTAAGAAAGTTTCACAGATTGCTTCTGTAGTTTTTATTTGAACATATTCCTTTTTCCACTATAGGCCTCTTAGCGCCCTGAATGTCCTTGCATTTTCTACAGAAAAGGTGTTTCAGAACTGCTCAATCAAAACTAAGGTTCAACTCTGTTAGTTGAATGCACAGAACAGAAGAAGTTTCAGATTGCTTCTGTGTAGTTTTTATTTGAAAATATTCCTTTTCCAGTATAGGCCTCTTAGCTCCCTGAATGTCCAATTGCATTTTCTACAGAAAGAGTGTTTCAGAACTGCTCAATCAAAATTAAGGTTCAACTCTGTTAGTTGAATGCACAGAACAGAAGAAGTTTCACAGATTTTTCTGTAGTTTTTATTTGAAAGTATTCCTTTTTCCACTATAGGCCTCTTAGCGCCCTGAATCCACTTGCATTTTCTACAGAAAGAGTGTTTCAGAACTCTCAATCAAAAGTAAGGTTCAACTCTGTTAGTTGAATGCACAGAACAGAAGAAGTTTCACAGATAGCTTCTGTGTAGTTTTTATTTGAATTTTTCCTTTTTCCACATAGGTCTTAGCGCCCGAATGTCCACTTGCATTTTCTACAGAAAGAGTGTTTCAGAACTGCTCAATCAAAAGTAAGGTTCAACTCTGTTAGTTGAATGCACAGAACAGTAAGAAGTTTCACAGATCTTCTTTGTAGTTTTTATTTGAAATATTCCTTTTCCACTATAGGCCTCTTAGCGCCCTGAATGTCCACTTGCATTTTCTACAGAAAGAGTGTTTCAGAACTGCTCAATCAAAATTAAGGTTAAACTCTGTTAGTTGAATGCACAGAACAGAAAGAAGTTTCACAGAATGCTTCTGTGTAGTTTTTATTTGAAGATATTACTTTTTCCGCTATAGGCCTCTTAGCGCTCCGAAGGTCCACTTCCATTTTCTACAGAAAGAGTGTTTCAGAACTGCTCAATCAAAAGTAAGGTTCAACTCTGTTATTTGAATGCACAGAACAGAAGAAGTTTCACAGATACTTCTGTGTATTTTATGTGAAATTTCTTTTTCCACTATAGCCTCTTAGCGCCTGAATTCCACTTGTATTTTCTACAGAAAGAGTGTTTCAGAACTGCTCAATCAAAATTGAGGTTCAACTCTGTTAGTTGAATGCACAGAACAGTAAGAAGTTTCACAGATTTCTTCTGTGCAGTTTTATTTGAAATATTCCTTTTCCACTATAGGCTCTTAGCGCCTGAATGTCCACTTGCATTTCTACAGAAGAGTGTTTCAGAACTGCTCAATCAAAAGTAATGTTAAACTCTGTTAGTTGAATGCAATGAACAGAAAGAAGTTTCACAGAATGCTTCTGTGTAGTTTTTATTTGAAGATATTACTTTTTCCGCTGTAGGCCTCTTAGCGCTCCGAAGGTCCACGTCCATTTTCTACAGAAAGAGTGTTTCAGAATGCTCAATCAAAAGTAAGGTTCAACTCTGTTAGTTGAATGCACAGAACAGAAAGAAGTTTCACAGATTGCTTCTGTATAGTTTTTGTTTGAAGATATTCCTTTTTCTACTATGGGCCTCTTAGCGCCATGAATGTCACTTGCATTTTCTACAGAAGAGTGTTTCAGAACTGCTCAATCCAAACTAAGGTTCAACTCTGTTAGTTGAATGCACAGAACAGATAGAAGTTTCACAGATATCTTCTGTGTAGTTTTTATTTGAACCTATTCCTTTTTCCACTATAGGCCTCTTAGCGCCCTGAATGTCCACTTGTATTTTCTACAGAAAGAGTGTTTCAGAACTGCTCAATCAAAACTAAGGTTCAACTCTGTTAGTTGAAGCACAGAACAGAAAGAAGTTTCACAGATTGCTTCTTTGTAGTTTTTGTTTGAAGATATTCCTTGTCCACTATAGGCCTCTTAGAGCCATGAATGTCCACTTGCATTTCTACAGAAAGAGTGTTTCAGAACTGTTCAATCAAAATTAAGGTTCAACTGTGTTAGTTTAAAGAACAGAACCGTAAGAAGTTTCACAGATTGCTTCTGTGTAAATTTTATTTGAAGGTGTTCCTTTTTCCACCATAGGCCTCTTAGCGCCCTGAATGTCCACTTGCATTTTCTACAGAAAGAGTGTTTCAGAACTGCTCAATCAAATGTAAGGTTGAACTCTGTCAGTTGAATGCACAGAACTGTAAGATGTTTCACAGATAGCTTCTTTGTAGTTTTTATTTGAACATATACCTTTCTCAACTATAGGCCTCTTAGCGCCCTGAATGTTCACATGCATTTTCTGCAGAAAGAGTGTTTCATTACTTCTCAATATAAACTAAGGTTCAACTCTGTTAGTTGAATGCACAGAACAGTAAGAAGTTTCACAGATTTCTTCTGTGTAGTTTTTATTTGAACATATTCATTTTTCCGCTATAGGCCTCTTAGCGCCCTGAATGTTCACTTGCATTTTCTACAGAAAGAGTGTTTCAGAACTGCTCAATAATAACTAAGGTTCAACTCTGTTAGTTGAATGCACAGAACAGTAAGAAGTTTCGCAGATTGCTTCTGTGCAGTTTTTATTTGAAAATATTCCTTTTTCCAGTATAGGCCTCTTAGCTCCCTGAATGTCCAATTGCATTTTCTATAGAAAGGGTGTTTCAGAAGTGCTCAATCAAAAGTAAGGTTCAACTCTGTTAGATGAATGCAAAGAACAGAAAGAAGTTTCACAGAATCCTTCTGTGTAGTTTGTATTTGAAAGTATTCCTTTTTCCGCTATAGGCCTCTTAGCGCTCCGAAGGTCCACTTGCATTTTCTACAGAAAGAGTGTTTCAGAACTCCTCAATCAAAAGTAAGGTTCAAGTCCGTTAGTTGAATGCACAGAACAGACAGAAGTTTCACAGATAGATTCTGTGTAGTTTTTATGTGAACTTTTTCTTTTTCCACTAAGTCCTCTTAGCGCCTTGAATGTCCACTTGTATTTTCTACAGAAAGAGTGTTTCAGAACTGCTCAATCAAAACTGAGGTTCAACTCTGTTAGTTGAATGCACAGAACAGTAAGAAGTTTCACAGATTTCTTCTGTGCAGTTTTTATTTGAAAATATTCCTTTTCCACTATAGGCCGCATAGCGCCCTGAATGTCCAATTGCATTTTCTACAGAAAGAGTGTTTCAGAACTGCTCAATCAAAATTAAGGTTAAACTCTGTTAGTTGAATGCACAGAACAGAAAGAAGTTTCACAGAATGCTTCTGTGTAGTTTGTATTTGAAGGTATTACTTTTTCCGCTATAGGCCTCTTAGCGCTCCGAAGGTCCACTTGCATTTTCTACAGAAAGAGTGTTTCAGAACTTCTCAATCAAAAGTAAGGTTCAACTCCGTTATTTGAATGCACAGAACAGAGAGAAGTTTCACAGATAGCTTCTGTGTAGTTTTTATGTGAACTTTTTCCTTTTTCCACTATAGTCCTCTTAGCGCCCTGAATGTCCACTTGTATTTTCTACAGAAAGAGTGTTTCAGAACTGCTCAATCAAAATTGAGGTTCAACTCTGTTAGTTGAATGCACAGAACAGTAAGAAGTTTCACAGATTTCTTCTGTGCAGTTTTTATTTGAAAATATTCCTTTTCCACTATAGGCCTCTTAGCGCCCTGAATGTCCACTTGCATTTTCTACAGAAAGAGTGTTTCAGAACTGCTCAATCAAAAGTAAAGTTAAACTCTGTTAGTTGAATGCAATGAACAGAAAGAAGTTTCACAGAATGCTTCTGTGTAGTTTTTATTTGAAGATATTACTTTTTCCGCTGTAGGCCTCTTAGCGCTCCGAAGGTCCACGTCCATTTTCTACAGAAAGAGTGTTTCAGAACTGCTCAATCAAAAGTAAGGTTCAACTCTGTTAGTTGAATGCACAGAACAGAAAGAAGTTTCACAGATTGCTTCTGTATAGTTTTTGTTTGAAGATATTCCTTTTTCTACTATGGGCCTCTTAGCGCCATGAATGTCCACTTGCATTTTCTACAGAAAGAGTGTTTCAGAACTGCTCAATCCAAACTAAGGTTCAACTCTGTTAGTTGAATGCACAGAACAGAGAGAAGTTTCACAGATATCTTCTGTGTAGTTTTTATTTGAACCTATTCCTTTTTCCACTATAGGCCTCTTAGCGCCCTGAATGTCCACTTGTATTTTCTACAGAAAGAGTGTTTCAGAACTGCTCAATCAAAACTAAGGTTCAACTCTGTTAGTTGAAAGCACAGAACAGAAAGAAGTTTCACAGATTGCTTCTTTGTAGTTTTTGTTTGAAGATATTCCCTTGTCCACTATAGGCCTCTTAGAGCCATGAATGTCCACTTGCATTTTCTACAGAAAGAGTGTTTCAGAACTGTTCAATCAAAATTAAGGTTCAACTGTGTTAGTTTAAAGAACAGAACCGTAAGAAGTTTCACAGATTGCTTCTGTGTAATTTTTATTTGAAGGTGTTCCTTTTTCCACCATAGGCCTCTTAGCGCCCTGAATGTCCACTTGCATTTTCTACAGAAAGGGTGTTTCAGAACTGCTCAATCAAATGTAAGGTTGAACTCTGTCAGTTGAATGCACAGAACTGTAAGATGTTTCACAGATAGCTTCTTTGTAGTTTTTATTTGAACATATACCTTTCTCAACTATAGGCCTCTTAGCGCCCTGAATGTTCACATGCATTTTCTGCAGAAAGAGTGTTTCATTACTTCTCAATATAAACTAAGGTTCAACTCTGTTAGTTGAATGCACAGAACAGTAAGAAGTTTCACAGATTTCTTCTGTGTAGTTTTTATTTGAACATATTCATTTTTCCGCTATAGGCCTCTTAGCGCCCTGAATGTTCACTTGCATTTTCTACAGAAAGAGTGTTTCAGAACTGCTCAATAATAACTAAGGTTCAACTCTGTTAGTTGAATGCACAGAACAGTAAGAAGTTTCGCAGATTGCTTCTGTGCAGTTTTTATTTGAAAATATTCCTTTTTCCAGTATAGGCCTCTTAGCTCCCTGAATGTCCAATTGCATTTTCTATAGAAAGGGTGTTTCAGAAGTGCTCAATCAAAAGTAAGGTTCAACTCTGTTAGATGAATGCAAAGAACAGAAAGAAGTTTCACAGAATCCTTCTGTGTAGTTTGTATTTGAAAGTATTCCTTTTTCCGCTATAGGCCTCTTAGCGCTCCGAAGGTCCACTTGCATTTTCTACAGAAAGAGTGTTTCAGAACTCCTCAATCAAAAGTAAGGTTCAAGTCCGTTAGTTGAATGCACAGAACAGACAGAAGTTTCACAGATAGATTCTGTGTAGTTTTTATGTGAACTTTTTCTTTTTTCCACTAAGTCCTCTTAGCGCCTTGAATGTCCACTTGTATTTTCTACAGAAAGAGTGTTTCAGAACTGCTCAATCAAAACTGAGGTTCAACTCTGTTAGTTGAATGCACAGAACAGTAAGAAGTTTCACAGATTTCTTCTGTGCAGTTTTTATTTGAAAATATTCCTTTTCCACTATAGGCCGCATAGCGCCCTGAATGTCCAATTGCATTTTCTACAGAAAGAGTGTTTCAGAACTGCTCAATCAAAATTAAGGTTAAACTCTGTTAGTTGAATGCACAGAACAGAAAGAAGTTTCACAGAATGCTTCTGTGTAGTTTGTATTTGAAGGTATTACTTTTTCCGCTATAGGCCTCTTAGCGCTCCGAAGGTCCACTTGCATTTTCTACAGAAAGAGTGTTTCAGAACTTCTCAATCAAAAGTAAGGTTCAACTCCGTTATTTGAATGCACAGAACAGAGAGAAGTTTCACAGATAGCTTCTGTGTAGTTTTTATGTGAACTTTTTCCTTTTTCCACTATAGTCCTCTTAGCGCCCTGAATGTCCACTTGTATTTTCTACAGAAAGAGTGTTTCAGAACTGCTCAATCAAAATTGAGGTTCAACTCTGTTAGTTGAATGCACAGAACAGTAAGAAGTTTCACAGATTTCTTCTGTGCAGTTTTTATTTGAAAATATTCCTTTTCCACTATAGGCCTCTTAGCGCCCTGAATGTCCACTTGCATTTTCTACAGAAAGAGTGTTTCAGAACTGCTCAATCAAAAGTAAAGTTAAACTCTGTTAGTTGAATGCAATGAACAGAAAGAAGTTTCACAGAATGCTTCTGTGTAGTTTTTATTTGAAGATATTACTTTTTCCGCTGTAGGCCTCTTAGCGCTCCGAAGGTCCACGTCCATTTTCTACAGAAAGAGTGTTTCAGAACTGCTCAATCAAAAGTAAGGTTCAACTCTGTTAGTTGAATGCACAGAACAGAAAGAAGTTTCACAGATTGCTTCTGTATAGTTTTTGTTTGAAGATATTCCTTTTTCTACTATGGGCCTCTTAGCGCCATGAATGTCCACTTGCATTTTCTACAGAAAGAGTGTTTCAGAACTGCTCAATCCAAACTAAGGTTCAACTCTGTTAGTTGAATGCACAGAACAGAGAGAAGTTTCACAGATATCTTCTGTGTAGTTTTTATTTGAACCTATTCCTTTTTCCACTATAGGCCTCTTAGCGCCCTGAATGTCCACTTGTATTTTCTACAGAAAGAGTGTTTCAGAACTGCTCAATCAAAACTAAGGTTCAACTCTGTTAGTTGAAAGCACAGAACAGAAAGAAGTTTCACAGATTGCTTCTTTGTAGTTTTTGTTTGAAGATATTCCCTTGTCCACTATAGGCCTCTTAGAGCCATGAATGTCCACTTGCATTTTCTACAGAAAGAGTGTTTCAGAACTGTTCAATCAAAATTAAGGTTCAACTGTGTTAGTTTAAAGAACAGAACCGTAAGAAGTTTCACAGATTGCTTCTGTGTAATTTTTATTTGAAGGTGTTCCTTTTTCCACCATAGGCCTCTTAGCGCCCTGAATGTCCACTTGCATTTTCTACAGAAAGGGTGTTTCAGAACTGCTCAATCAAATGTAAGGTTGAACTCTGTCAGTTGAATGCACAGAACTGTAAGATGTTTCACAGATAGCTTCTTTGTAGTTTTTATTTGAACATATACCTTTCTCAACTATAGGCCTCTTAGCGCCCTGAATGTTCACATGCATTTTCTGCAGAAAGAGTGTTTCATTACTTCTCAATATAAACTAAGGTTCAACTCTGTTAGTTGAATGCACAGAACAGTAAGAAGTTTCACAGATTTCTTCTGTGTAGTTTTTATTTGAACATATTCATTTTTCCGCTATAGGCCTCTTAGCGCCCTGAATGTTCACTTGCATTTTCTACAGAAAGAGTGTTTCAGAACTGCTCAATAATAACTAAGGTTCAACTCTGTTAGTTGAATGCACAGAACAGTAAGAAGTTTCGCAGATTGCTTCTGTGCAGTTTTTATTTGAAAATATTCCTTTTTCCAGTATAGGCCTCTTAGCTCCCTGAATGTCCAATTGCATTTTCTATAGAAAGGGTGTTTCAGAAGTGCTCAATCAAAAGTAAGGTTCAACTCTGTTAGATGAATGCAAAGAACAGAAAGAAGTTTCACAGAATCCTTCTGTGTAGTTTGTATTTGAAAGTATTCCTTTTTCCGCTATAGGCCTCTTAGCGCTCCGAAGGTCCACTTGCATTTTCTACAGAAAGAGTGTTTCAGAACTCCTCAATCAAAAGTAAGGTTCAAGTCCGTTAGTTGAATGCACAGAACAGACAGAAGTTTCACAGATAGATTCTGTGTAGTTTTTATGTGAACTTTTTCTTTTTTCCACTAAGTCCTCTTAGCGCCTTGAATGTCCACTTGTATTTTCTACAGAAAGAGTGTTTCAGAACTGCTCAATCAAAACTGAGGTTCAACTCTGTTAGTTGAATGCACAGAACAGTAAGAAGTTTCACAGATTTCTTCTGTGCAGTTTTTATTTGAAAATATTCCTTTTCCACTATAGGCCGCATAGCGCCCTGAATGTCCAATTGCATTTTCTACAGAAAGAGTGTTTCAGAACTGCTCAATCAAAATTAAGGTTAAACTCTGTTAGTTGAATGCACAGAACAGAAAGAAGTTTCACAGAATGCTTCTGTGTAGTTTGTATTTGAAGGTATTACTTTTTCCGCTATAGGCCTCTTAGCGCTCCGAAGGTCCACTTGCATTTTCTACAGAAAGAGTGTTTCAGAACTTCTCAATCAAAAGTAAGGTTCAACTCCGTTATTTGAATGCACAGAACAGAGAGAAGTTTCACAGATAGCTTCTGTGTAGTTTTTATGTGAACTTTTTCCTTTTTCCACTATAGTCCTCTTAGCGCCCTGAATGTCCACTTGTATTTTCTACAGAAAGAGTGTTTCAGAACTGCTCAATCAAAATTGAGGTTCAACTCTGTTAGTTGAATGCACAGAACAGTAAGAAGTTTCACAGATTTCTTCTGTGCAGTTTTTATTTGAAAATATTCCTTTTCCACTATAGGCCTCTTAGCGCCCTGAATGTCCACTTGCATTTTCTACAGAAAGAGTGTTTCAGAACTGCTCAATCAAAAGTAAAGTTAAACTCTGTTAGTTGAATGCAATGAACAGAAAGAAGTTTCACAGAATGCTTCTGTGTAGTTTTTATTTGAAGATATTACTTTTTCCGCTGTAGGCCTCTTAGCGCTCCGAAGGTCCACGTCCATTTTCTACAGAAAGAGTGTTTCAGAACTGCTCAATCAAAAGTAAGGTTCAACTCTGTTAGTTGAATGCACAGAACAGAAAGAAGTTTCACAGATTGCTTCTGTATAGTTTTTGTTTGAAGATATTCCTTTTTCTACTATGGGCCTCTTAGCGCCATGAATGTCCACTTGCATTTTCTACAGAAAGAGTGTTTCAGAACTGCTCAATCCAAATTAAGGTTCAACTCTGTTAGTTGAATGCACAGAACAGAGAGAAGTTTCACAGATATCTTCTGTGTAGTTTTTATTTGAACCTATTCCTTTTTCCACTATAGGCCTCTTAGCGCCCTGAATGTCCACTTGTATTTCTACAGAAAGAGTGTTTCAGAACTGCTCAATCAAAACTAAGGTTCAACTCTGTTAGTTGAAAGCACAGAACAGAAAGAAGTTTCACAGATTGCTTCTTTGTAGTTTTTGTTTGAAGATATTCCCTTGTCCACTATAGGCCTCTTAGAGCCATGAATGTCCACTTGCATTTTCTACAGAAAGAGTGTTTCAGAACTGCTCAATCAAAAGTAAGGTTCAACTCTGTTAGTTGAATGCACAGAACAGTAAGAAGTTTCACAGATTGCTTCTGTGTAGTTTTTATTTGAAGTTATTCCTTTTTCCTCTTTAGGCCTCTTAGCGCCCTGAATGTCCACTTGCATTTTCTACAGAAAGGGTGTTTCAGAACTGCTCAATCAAAAGTAAGGTTGAACTCTGTTAGTTGAATGCACAGAACAGTAAGATGTTTCACAGATAGCTTCTGTGTAGTTTTTATTTGAATATTCCTTTTCACTATAGGCCTCTTAGCGCCCTGAATGTCCATTGCATTTTCTGCAAAGAGTGTTTCAGAACTGCTCAATCAAAACTAAGGTTCAACTCTGTTAGTTGAATGCACAGAACAGAAAGAAGTTTCACAGATTGCTTCTTTGTAGTTTTTTTTTGAAGATATTCCTTTTTCCACTATAGGCCTCTTAGCGCCATGAATGTTCACTTGCATTTTCTACAGAAAGAGTGTTTCAGAACTGCTCAATAATAACTAAGGTTCAACTCTGTTAGTTGAATGCACAGAACAGTAAGAAGTTTCGCAGATTGCTTCTGTGCAGTTTTTATTTGAAAATATTCCTTTTTCCAGTATAGGCCTCTTAGCTCCCTGAATGTCCAATTGCATTTTCTATAGAAAGGGTGTTTCAGAAGTGCTCAATCAAAAGTAAGGTTCAACTCTGTTAGATGAATGCAAAGAACAGAAAGAAGTTTCACAGAATCCTTCTGTGTAGTTTGTATTTGAAAGTATTACTTTTTCCGCTATAGGCCTCTTAGCGCTCCGAAGGTCCACTTGCATTTTCTACAGAAAGAGTGTTTCAGAACTCCTCAATCAAAAGTAAGGTTCAAGTCCGTTAGTTGAATGCACAGAACAGACAGAAGTTTCACAGATAGATTCTGTGTAGTTTTTATGTGAACTTTTTCTTTTTTCCACTAGAGTCCTCTTAGCGCCTTGAATGTCCACTTGTATTTTCTACAGAAAGAGTGTTTCAGAACTGCTCAATCAAACTGAGGTTCAACTCTGTTAGTTGAATGCACAGAAAGTAAGAAGTTTCACAGATTTCTTCTGTCAGTTTTTATTTGAAATATTCCTTTTCCACATAGGCCGCATAGCGCCCTGAATGTCCAATTGCATTTTCTACAGAAAGAGTGTTTCAGAACTGCTCAATCAAAATTAAGGTTAAACTCTGTTAGTTGAATGCACAGAACAGAAAGAAGTTTCACAGAATGCTTCTGTGTAGTTTGTATTTGAAGGTATTACTTTTTCCGCTATAGGCTCTTAGCGCTCCGAAGTCCACTTGCATTTTCTACAGAAAGAGTGTTTCAGAACTTCTCAATCAAAAGTAAGGTCAACTCCGTATTTGAATGCACAGAACAGAGAAGTTTCACAGATAGCTTCTGTGTAGTTTTTATGTGAACTTTTTCCTTTTTCCACTATAGTCCTCTTAGCGCCCTGAATGTCCATTGTATTTCTACAGAAAGAGTGTTTCAGAACTGCTCAATCAAAATGAGGTCAACTCTGTTAGTTGAATGCACAGAACAGTAAGAAGTTTCACAGATTTCTTCTGTGCAGTTTTTATTTGAAAATATTCCTTTTCCACTATAGGCCTCTTAGCGCCCTGAATGTCCATTGCATTTTCTACAGAAAGAGTGTTTCAGAACTGCTCAATCAAAAGTAAGTTAACTCTGTTAGTTGAATGCAATGAACAAAAGAAGTTTCACAGAATGCTTCTGTGTAGTTTTTATTTGAAGATATTACTTTTTCCGCTGTAGGCCTCTTAGCGCTCCGAAGTCCACGTCATTTTCTACAGAAAGAGTGTTTCAGAACTGCTCAATCAAAGTAAGGTTCAACTCTGTTAGTTGAATGCACAGAACAGAAAGGAAGTTTCACAGATTGCTTCTGTATAGTTTTTGTTTGAAGATATTCCTTTTCTACTATGGGCCTCTAGCGCCATGAATGTCCACTTGCTTTTTCTACAGAAAGAGTGTTCAGAATGCTCAATCAAAACTAAGGTTCAACTGTTAGTTGAATGCACAGAACAGAGAGAAGTTTACAGATATTTCTTGTGTAGTTTTTATTTGAACTATTCTTTTTCCACTATAGGCCTCTTAGCGCCCTGAATGTCCACTTGATTTTCTAAGAAAGGTGTTTCAGAACTGCTCAATCAAAACTAAGGTTCACTCTGTTAGTTGAAAGCACAACAGAAAGAAGTTTCACAGATTGCTTCTTTGTAGTTTTTGTTTGAAGATATTCCTTGTCACTATAGGCCTCTTAGAGCCATGAATGTACTTGCATTTTCTACAGAAAGAGTGTTTCAGAACTGTTCAATCAAAATAAGGTTCAACTGTGTTAGTTTAAAGAACAGAACCGTAAGAAGTTTCACAGATTGCTTCTGTGTATTTTTATTTGAAGGTTTCCTTTTTCCACCATAGGCCTCTTAGCGCCCTGAATGTCCACTTGCATTTTCTACAGAAAGGGTGTTTCAGAACTGCTCAATCAAAAGTAAGGTTGAACTCTGTCAGTTGAATGCACAGAACTGTAAGAGTTTCACAGATAGCTTCTTTGTAGTTTTTATTTGAACATATACCTTTTCACTATAGGCCTCTAGCGCCCTGAATGTTCACATGCATTTTCTGCAGAAAGAGTGTTTCATTACTTCTCAATATAAACTAAGGTTCAACTCTGTTAGTTGAATGCACAGAACAGTAAGAAGTTTCACAGATTTCTTCTGTGTAGTTTTTATTTGAACATATTCATTTTTCCGCTATAGGCTCTTAGCGCCCTGAATGTTCACTTGCATTTTCTACAGAAAGAGTGTTTCAGAACTGCTCAATAATAATAAGGTTCAACTCTGTTAGTTGAATGCACAGAACAGTAAGAAGTTTGGCAGATTGCTTCTGTGCAGTTTTTATTTGAAAATATTCCTTTTTCCAGTATAGGCCTTTAGCTCCTGAATGTCCAATTGCATTTTCTATAGAAAGGGTGTTTCAGAAGTGCTCAATCAAAAGTAAGGTTCAACTCTGTTAGATGAATGCAAAGAACAGAAAGAAGTTTCACAGAATCTTCTGTGTAGTTTGTATTTGAAAGTATTCTTTTTCCGCTATAGGCCTCTTAGCGCTCCGAATGTCCACTTGGCATTTTCTACAGAAAGAGTGTTTCAGAATCTCAATCAAAAGTAAGGTTCAAGTCCGTTAGTTGAATGCACAGAACAGACAGAAGTTTCACAGATAGATTCTGTGTAGTTTTTATTGAATTTTCTTTTTCCACTAGAGTCTTAGCGCCTTGAATGTCCACTTGTATTTTCTACAGAAAGAGTGTTTTCAGAAACTGCTCAATCAAACTGAGGTTCAACTCTGTTAGTGAATGCACAGAACAGTAAGAAGTTTCACAGATTTCTTCTGTGCAGTTTTTATTTTAAAATATTCCTTTTCCACTATAGGCCATAGCGCCCTGAATGTCAATTGCATTTTCTACAGAAAGAGTGTTTCAGAACTGCTCAATCAAAATTAAGGTTAAACTCTGTTAGTTGAAGCACAGAACGAAAGAAGTTTCACAGAATGCTTCTTGTAGTTTTATTTGAAGTATTACTTTTTCGCTATAGGCCTCTTACGGCTCCGAAGGTCCACTTGCATTTTCTACAGAAAGAGTGTTCAGAACTTCTCAATAAAGTAAGGTTCAACTCCGTTATTTGAATGCACAGAACAGAGAGAAGTTTCACAGATAGCTTCTGTGTAGTTTTTTAATTTGTACTTTTTTCCACTATAGTCCCTTAGCGCCCTGAATGTTTCATTGTATTTTCTAAGAAGAGTGTTTCAGAACTGCTCAATCAAATGAGGTTCAACTCTGTTAGTTGAATGCACAGAAAGTAAGAAGTTTCACAGATTTCTTCTGTGAGTTTTTATTTGAAAATATTCCTTTTCCCACTATAGGCTCTTAGCGCCTGAATGTCCACTTGCATTTTTAACAGAAAGAGTGTTTCAGAACTGCTAATCAAAGTAACGTTAACTCTGTTAGTTGAATGCAAGAACAGAAAGAATTTCACAGAATGCTTCTGTGTAGTTTTATTTTGAAGATATTATTTTTTCCAGCTGTAGGCTCTTAGGTCCCTGAAGGTCCACGTCCATTTTCTAACAGAAAGAGTGTTCAGAACGTGCTCAATCAAAGTAAGGTTCAACTCTGTTAGTTGATGCAAGAACAGAAGAATTTCACAGATTGCTTCTGTATAGTTTTGTTTGAAGATATTCTTTTTCTACTATGGCCTCTTAGCGCATGAATGTCCCTTGCATTTTCTACAGAAAGAGTTTTCAGAACTGCTCAATCCAAAACGTAGGTTCAACCTCTGTTAGTTGAATGCACAGAAAGAGAGAAGTTTCACAGATATCTTTTCTGTGTATGTTTTATTTGAACTATCCTTTTCCCTAATAGGCTTTAGCGCCCTGAATGTCCACTTGCATTTTCTACAGAAAGAGTGTTTCAGAACTGCTCAATCAAAACTAAGGTTCAACTCTGTTAGTTGAATGCACAGAACAGAAAGAAGTTTCACAGATTGCTTCTTTGTAGTTTTTTGTTTGAAGATATTCCTTTTCCACTATAGGCCTCTTAGAGCCCTGAATGTCCACTTGCATTTTCTACAGAAAGAGTGTTTCAGAACTGCTCAATCAAAATAAGGTTCAACTCTGTTAGTTGAATGCACAGAACAGTAAGAAGTTTCACAGATTGCTTCTGTGTAGTTTTTATTTGAAATATTCCTCTTTTTCCGCTAGGCCTCTTAGCGCCCTGAATGTCCACTTGCATTTTCTACAGAAAGGTGTTTCAGAACTGCTCATCAAATAAGTAAGGTTCAACTCTGTTAGTTGAATGCAAGAACAGAAAGAAGTTTCACAGATTGCTTCTGTGTAGTTTTTATTTGAAGTATTCCTTTTCCACTATAGGCCTCTTAGCGCCCTGAATGTCCACTTGCATTTTCTACAGAAAGAGTGTTTCAGAACTGCTCAATCAAAGTAAGGTTCAATCTGTTAGTTGAATGCACAGAACAGAGGAAGTTTCACAGATATTCTGTGTAGTTTTTTTGAACTATTTCTTTTTCCACTATAGGCCTCTTAGCGCCCTGAATGTCCACTTGCATTTTCTACAGAAAGAGTGTTTCAGAACTGCTCAATCAAAACTAAGGTTCAACTCTGTTAGTTGAATGCACAGAACAGTAAAAGTTTCACAGATTTCTTCTGTGAGTTTTTATTTGAAAATATTCTTTTTCCACTATAGGCCTCTTAGCGCCCTGAATGTCCAATTGCATTTTCTACAGAAAGAGTGTTTCAGAACTGCTCAATCAAAATTAAGGTTCAACTCTGTTAGTTGAATGCACAGAACAGAAGAAGTTTCACAGATTGCTTCTGTGTAGTTTTTATTTGAAATATTATTTTTTCCGCTATAGGCCTCTTAGCGCTCCGAATGTCCACTTGCATTTTCTACAGAAAGAGTGTTTCAGAACTGCTCAATCAAAATAAGGTTCAACTCTGTTAGTTGAATGCACAGAAACAGAAGAAGTTTCACAGATAGCTTCTGTGTAGTTTTTATGTTGAACTTTTTTTTTTCCCTATAGGCCTCTTAGCGCCCTGAATGTCCACTTGCATTTTCTACAGAAAGAGTGTTTCAGAACTGCTCAATCAAAATAAGGTTCAACTCTGTTAGTTGAATGCACAGAACAGAAGAAGTTTCACAGATCTTCTGTGTAGTTTTTATTGAACTATTCCTTTTCCACTATAGGCCTCTTAGCGCCCTGAATGTCCACTTGCATTTTCTACAGAAAGAGTGTTTCAGAACTGCTCAATCAAAACTAAGGTTCAACTCTGTTAGTTGAATGCACAGAACACAAAGAAGTTTCACAGATTGCTTCTTTTGTAGTTTTTTTTGAAATATTCCTTTTCCACTATAGGCCTCTTAGCGCCCTGAATGTCCACTTGCATTTTCTACAGAAAGAGTGTTTCAGAACTGTTCAATCAAAATTAAGGTTCAACTGTGTTAGTTGAATGCAACAGAAAGTAAGAAGTTTCACAGATTGCTTCTGTGTAGTTTTTATTTGAAGTGTTCCTTTTTACCATAGGCCTCTTAGCGCCCTGAAGTGTCCACTTGCATTTTCTACAGAAAGGTGTTT
>NW_022097651.1:0-9286 GCF_006542625.1 Nomascus leucogenys
AGAAATACCTGTGAAACTTCTCTGTTCTGTGCATTCAACTAACAGAGTTCAACCTTAGTTTTGATTGAGCAGTTCTGAAACACTCTTTCTGTAGAAAATGCAAGTGAATATTCAGGGCGCTAAGAGGCCTATAGCGGAAAAATGAATATGTTCAAATAAAAAACTACACAGAAGCAATCTGTGAAACTTCTCACTGTTCTGTGATTCAACTAACAGAGTTGAACCTTAATTATTGAGCAGTTCTGAAACTCTCTTTCTGTAGAAAATGCAAGTGAACATTCAGGGCGCTAAGAGGCCTATAGCCGAAAAATGAATATGTTCAAATAAAAGCTACACAGAAGCAATCTGTGAAACTTCTTACTGTTCTGTGCATTCAACTAACAGAGTTGAACCTTAGTTTATATTGAGCAGTTATGAAACACTCTTTCTGCAGAAAATGCAAGTGAACATTCAGGGCGCTAAAGGCCTATAGTTGAAAAAGGTATATGTTCAAATAAAAACTACAAAGAAGCTATCTGTGAAACTTCTTACAGTTCTGTGCATTCAACTAACAGAGTTCAACCTTACTTTTGATTGAGCAGTTCTGAAACACCCTTTATGTAGACAAAGCAAGTGGACATTCAAGGCGCTAAGAGGCCTATGGTGGAAAAAGGAATACCTTCAAATAAAAACTACACAGAAGCAATCTGTGAAACTTCTTACGGTTCTGTTCTTTAAACTAACACAGTTGAACCTTAATTTTGATTGAACTGTTCTGAAACACTCTTTCTGTAGAAAATGCAAGTGGACATTCATGGCGCTAAGAGGCCTATAGCGGAAAAGGGAATATCTTCAAACAAAAACTACAAGAAGCAATCTGTGAAACTTCTTTCTGTTCTGTGAATTCAACTAACAGAGTTGAACATTAGTTTTGATTAAGCAGTTCTGAAACACTCTTTCTGTAGAAAATACAAGTGGACATTCAGGGCGCTAAGAGGCCTATAGTGGAAAAAGAAATAAGTTCAAATAAAAACTACACAGAAGATATCTGTGAAACTTCTCTCTGTTCTGTGCATTGAACTAACAGAGTTCAACCTTAGTTTTGATTGAGCAGTTCTGAAACACTCTTTCTGTAGAAAATGCAAGTGAACATTCAGGGCGCTAAGA
Organism: Nomascus leucogenys; assembly: GCF_006542625.1. NCBI lineage: Eukaryota > Metazoa > Chordata > Mammalia > Primates > Hylobatidae > Nomascus > Nomascus leucogenys. The sequence goes on from NW_022097651.1 coordinate 1,147, forward strand.
GGCCTATAGCGGAAAAATGAATATGTTCAAATAAAAACTACACAGAAGCAATCTGTGAAACTTCTTACTGTTCTGTGGATTCAACTAACAGAGTTGAACCTTAGTTATTAGTGAGCAGTTCTGAAACTCTCTTTCTGTAGAAAATGCAAGTGAACATTCAGGGCGCTAAGAGGCCTATAGCCGAAAAATGTATATGTTCAAATAAATACTACACAGAAGCAATCTGTGCAACTTCTTACTGTTCTGGGCATTCAACTAACAGAGTTGAACCTTAGTTTATATTGAGCAGTTATGAAACACTCTCTCTGCAGAAAATGCAAGTGAACATTCAGGGCGCTAAAAGGCCTATAGTTGAAAAAGGTATGTGTTCAAATAAAAACTACAAAGAAGCTATCTGTGAAACTTCTTACAGTTCTGTGCATTCAACTAACAGAGTTCAACCTTACTTTTGATTGAGCAGCTCTGAAACACCCTTTATGTAGACAAAGCAAGTGGACATTCAAGGCGCTAAGAGGCCTAAGGTGGAAAAAGGAATACCTTCAAATAAAAACTACACAGAAGCAATCTGTGAAACTTCTTACGGTTCTGTTCTTTAAACTAACACAGTTGAACCTTAATTTTGATTGAACAGTTCTGAAACACTCTTACTGTAGAAAATGCAAGTGGACACTCATGGCGCTAAGATGCCTATAGCGGAAAAGGGAATATCTTCAAACAAAAACTACAAAGAAGCAATCTGTGAAACTTCTTTCTGTTCTGTGCATTCAACTAACAGAGTTGAACCTTAGTTTTGATTGAGCAGTTCTGAAACACTCTTTCTGTAGAAAATACAAGTGGACATTCAGGGCGCTAAGCGGCCTGTAGTGGAAAAAGGAATAAGTTCAAATAAAAACTACACAGAAGATATCTGTGAAACTTCTCTCTGTTCTGTGCATTCAACTAACAGAGTTGAACCTTAGTTTTGATTGAGCAGTTCTGAAACACTCTTTCTGTAGAAAATGCAAGTGGACGTTCGGAGCACTAAGAGGCCTATAGCGGAAAACGAAATATCTTCAAATAAAAACTACACAGAAGCATTCTGTGAAAATTCTTTCTGTTGCGTGCATTCAACTAACAGAGTTTAAGCTTACTTTTGATTGAGCAGTTCTGAAACACTCTTTCTGTAGATAATGCAATTGGACATTCAGGGCACTAATAGGTCTATAGTTGAAAGGGAATATTTTCAAATAAAAACCGCACAGAAGAAATCTGTGAAACTTTTACAGTTCTGTGCATTCAACTAACAGAGTTCAACCATACTTTTGATTGAGCAGTTCTGAAACACTGTTTCTGTAGAAAATGCAAGTGGACATTCATGGCGCTAAGAGGCCCATAGTAGAAAAAGGAATATCTTCAAACAAAAACTACACAGAAGCAATCTGTGAAACTTCTTTCTGTTCTGTGCATTCAACTAACAGATTTGAACCACAGTTTTGATTGAGCAGTTCTGAAACACTCTTTCTGTAGAAAATACAAGTGGATATTAAGGGCGCTAAAAGGCCTATAGTGGAAAAAGGAATAAGTTCAATTAAAAACTACACAGAAATATCTGTGAAACTTCTCTCTCTTCTGTGCATTCAACTAACAGAGTTGAACCTTAGTTTTGATTGAGCAGTTCTGAAACATTCTTTCTGTAGAAAATGCAAGTGGACCTTCGGAGCGCTAAGAGGCCTATAGCGGAAAAAGTAATATCATCAAATAAAAACTACACAGAAGCATTCTGTGAAACTTCTTTCTGTTCTGTGCATTCAAATAACAGAGTTTAACCTTACTTTTGATTGAGCAGTTCTGAAACACTCTTTCTGTAGAAAATGCAAGTGGACATTCAGGGCGCTAAGAGGCCTATGGTGGAAAAGGAATATTTTCAAATAAAAACTGCACAGAAGAAATCTGTGAAACTTCTTACTGTTCTGTGCATTCAACTAACAGAGTTGAACCACAGTTTTGATTGAGCAGTTCTGAAACACTCTTTCTGTAGAAAATACAAGTGGACATTCAGGGCGCTAAGAGGACTATAGTGGAAAAAGGAAAAAGTTCACATAAAAACTACGCAGAAGCTATCAGTGAAACTTCTCTCTGTTCTGTGCATTCAAATAACGGAGTTGAACCTTACCTTTGATTGAGAAGTTCTGAAACACTCTTTCTGTAGAAAATGCAAGTGGACCTTCGGAGCGCTAAGAGGCCTATAGCGGAAAAAGTAATACCTTCAAATACAAACTACACAGAAGCATTCTGTGAAACTTCTTTCTGTTCTTTGCATTCATCTAACAGAGTTGAACCTTACTTTTGATTGAGCGTTTCTGAAACACCCTTTCTATAGAAAATGCAATTGGACATTCAGGGAGCTAAGAGGCCTATAGAGGAAAAAGTAATATTTTCAAATAAAAACTACACAGAAGCAATCTGCGAAACTTCTTACTGTTCTGTGCATTCAACTAACATAGTTGAACGGTAGTTTTATTGAGCAGTCTGAAACACTTTTCTGTAGAAAATGCAAGTGGACATTCAGGGCGCTGAGAGGCCTATATGGGAAAGGAATATCCTCAAATAAAAACCACACAGAAGCAATCTGTGAAACTTCTTACTGTTCTGTGCATTCAACTAACAGATTTGAACCTTAGTTATTATTGAGCAGTTCTGAAACTCTCTTTCTGTAGAAAATGCAAGTGAACATTCAAGGCGCTAAGAGGCCTATAGCGGAAAAATGAAAAAGTTCAAATAAAAACTACAGAGAAGCAATCTCTGAAACATCTTACTGTTCTCTGCATTCAACTAACAGAGTTGAACCTTAGTTTATATTGAGCAGTTATGAAACACTCTTTCTGCAGAAAATGCAAGTGAACATTCAGGGCGCTAAGAGGCCTATAGTTGAAAAAGGAATATGTTCAAATAAAAACTACAAAGAAACTATCTGTGAAAATTCTTACAGTTCTGTGCATTCAACTAACAGAGTTCAAACTTACTTTTGATTGAGCAGTTCTGAAACACCCTTTCTGTAGAAAATGCAAGTGGACTTCAGGGCGCTAAGAGCCTATGGTGGAAAAAGGAATACCTTCAAATAAAAACTACACAGAAGCAATTTGTGAAACTTCTTACGGTTCTGTTCTTTAAACTAACACAGTTGAAACTTAATTTTGATTGAACAGTTCTGAAACACTCTTTCTGTAGAAAATGCAAGTGGACATTCATGGCGCTAAGAGGCCTATAGTGGAAAAGGGAATATCTTCAAACAAAAACTACAAAGAAGCAATCTGTGAAACTTCTTTCTGTTCTGTGCATTCAACTAACAGAGTTGAACCTTAGTTTTGATTGAGCAGTTCTGAAACACTCTTTCTGTAGAAAATGCAAGTGGACATTCGGTGCGCTAAGAGGCCTATAGCGGAAAAAGTAATACCTTCAAATACAAACTACACAGAAGCATTCTGTGAAACTTCTTTCTGTTCTTTGCATTCATCTAACAGAGTTGAACCTTACTTTTGATTGAGCACTTCTGAAACACCCTTTCTATAGAAAATGCAATTGGACATTCAGGGAGCTAAGAGCCTATAGTGGAAAAAGGAATATTTTCAAATAAAAACTGCACAGAAGAAATCTGTGAAACTTCTTACTGTTCTGTGCATTCAACTAACATAGTTGAACGTAGTTTTATTGAGCAGTTCTGAAACACTCTTTCTGTAGAAAATGCAAGTGGACATTCAGGGCGCTGAGAGGCCTATAGTGGAAAAAGGAATATCTTCAAATAAAAACAACACAGAAGCAATCTGTGAAACTTCTTACTGTTCTGTGCATTCAACTAACAGATTTGAACCTTAGTTATTATTGAGCAGTTCTGAAACACTCTTTCTGTAGAAAATGCAAGTGAACATTCAGGGCGCTAAGAGGCCTATAGCGGAAAAATGAATATGTTCAAATAAAAACTACACAGAAGCAATCTGTGAAACTTCTTACTGTTCTGTGCATTCAACTAACAGAGTTGAACCTTAGTTTATATTGAGCAGTTATGAAACACTCTTTCTGCAGAAATGCAAGTGAACATTCAGGGCGCTAAGAGGCCTATAGTTGAAAAAGGCATATGTTCAAAAAAAACTACAAAGAACTATCTGTGAAATTCTTACAGTTCTGTGCATTCAACTAACAGAGTTCAACCTTACTTTTGATTGAGCAGTTCTGAAACACCCTTTCTGTAGAAAATGCAAGTGGACATTCAGGGCGCTAAGAGGCCTATGGTGGAAAAAGGAATACCTTCAAATAAAAACTACACAGAAGCAATCTGTGAAACTTCTTACGGTTCTGTTCTTTAAACTAACACAGTTGAACCTTAATTTTGATTGAACAGTTCTGAAACACTCTTTCTGTAGAAAATGCAAGTGGACATTCATGGCGCTAAGAGGCCTATAGTGGAAAAGGGAATATCTTCAAACAAAAACTACAAAGAAGCAATCTGTGAAACTTCTTTCTGTTCTGTGCATTCAACTAACAGAGTTGAACCTTAGTTTTGATTGAGCAGTTCTGAAACACTCTTTCTGTAGAAAATACAAGTGGACACTCAGGGCGCTAAGAGGCCTATAGTGGAAAAAGGAATAAGTTCAAATAAAAACTACACAGAAGATATCTGTGAAACTTCTCTCTGTTCTGTGCATTCAACTAACAGAGTTGAAACTTAGTTTTGATGGAGCAGTTCTGAAACACTCTTTCTGTAGAAAATGCAAGTGGACATTCATGGCGCTAAGAGGCCCATAGTAGAAAAAGGAATATCTTCAAACAAAAACTACACAGAAGCAATCTGTGAAACTTCTTTCTGTTCTGTGCATTCAACTAACAGAGTTGAACCTTACTTTTGATTGAGCAGTTCTGAAACACTCTTTCTGTAGAAAATGCAAGTGGACTTCGAGCGCTAAGAGGCCTATAGCGGAAAAAGTAATATCTTCAAATAAAAATACACAGAAGCATTCTGTGAAACTTCTTTCTGTTCTGTGCATTCAACTAACAGAGTTTAACCTTACTTTTGATTGAGCAGTTCTGAAACACTCTTTCTGTAGAAAATGCAATTGGACATTCAGGGCGCTAAGAGGCCTATAGTGGAAAAGGAATATTTTCAAATAAAAACTGCACAGAAGAAATCTGTGAAACTTCTTACTGTTCTGTGCATTCAACTAACAGAGTTGAACCTCAGTTTTCATTGAGCAGTTCTGAAAAACTCTTTCTGTAGAAAATACAAGTGGACATTCAGGGCGCTAAGAGGACTATAGTGGAAAAAGGAAAAAGTTCACATAAAAACTACACAGAAGCTATCTGTGAAACTTCTCTCTGTTCTGTGCATTCAACTAACGGAGTTGAACCTTACTTTTGATTGAGAAGTTCTGAAACACTCTTTCTGTAGAAAATGCAAGTGGACCTTCGGAGCGCTAAGAGGCCTATAGCGGAAAAAGTAATACCTTCAAATACAAACTACACAGAAGCATTCTGTGAAACTTCTTTCTGTTCTTTGCATTCATCTAACAGAGTTGAACCTTACTTTTGATTGAGCGCTTCTGAAACACCCTTTCTATAGAAAATGCAATTGGACATTCAGGGAGCTAAGAGGCCTATAGAGGAAAAAGGAATATTTTCAAATAAAAACTGCACAGAAGCAATCTGCGAAACTTCTTACTGTTCTGTGCATTCAACTAACATAGTTGAACGGTAGTTTTTATTGAGCAGTTCTGAAACACTCTTTCTGTAGAAAATGCAAGTGGACATTCAGGGCGCTGAGAGGCCTATAGTGGGAAAAGGAATATCCTCAAATAAAAACCACACAGAAGCAATCTGTGAAACTTCTTACTGTTCTGTGCATTCAACTAACAGATTTGAACCTTAGTTATTATTGAGCAGTTCTGAAACTCTCTTTCTGTAGAAAATGCAAGTGAACATTCAAGGCGCTAAGAGCCTATAGCGGAAAAATGAAAATGTTCAAATAAAAACTACAGAGAAGCAATCTGTGAAACATCTTACTGTTCTCTGCATTCAACTAACAGAGTTGAACCTTAGTTTATATTGAGCAGTTATGAAACACTCTTTCTGCAGAAAATGCAAGTGAACATTCAGGGCGCTAAGAGGCCTATAGTTGAAAAAGGCATATGTTCAAACAAAAACTACAAAGAAACTATCTGTGAAAATTCTTACAGTTCTGTGAATTCAACTAACAGAGTTCAACCTTACTTTTGATTGAGCAGTTCTGAAACACCCTTTCTGTAGAAAATGCAAGTGGACATTCAGGGCGCTAAGAGGCCTATGGTGGAAAAAGGAATACCTTCAAATAAAAACTACAGAGAAGCAATTTGTGAAACTTCTTACGGTTCTGTTCTTTAAACTAACACAGTTGAACCTTAATTTTGATTGAACAGTTCTGAAACACTCTTTCTGTAGAAAATGCAAGTGGACATTCAGGGCGCTAAGAGGCCTATAGTGGAAAAAGGAATATCTTCAAACAAAAACTACAAAGAAGCAATCTGTGAAACTTCTTTCTGTTCTGTGCATTCAACTAACAGAGTTGAACCTTAGATTTGATTGAGCAGTTCTGAAACACTCTTTCTGTAGAAAATGCAAGTGGACATTCGGTGCGCTAAGACGCCTATAGCGGAAAAAGTAATACCTTCAAATACAAACTACACAGAAGCATTCTGTGAAACTTCTTTCTGTTCTTTGCATTCATCTAACAGAGTTGAACCTTAATTTTGATTGAGCACTTCTGAAACACCCTTTCTATAGAAAATGCAATTGGACATTCAGGGAGCTAAGAGGCCTATAGTGGAAAAAGGAATATTTTCAAATAAAAACTGCACAGAAGAAATCTGTGAAACTTCTTACTGTTCTGTGCATTCAACTAACATAGTTGAACGGTAGTTTTTATTGAGCAGTTCTGAAACACTCTTTCTGTATAAAATGCAAGTGGACATTCACGGCGCTGAGAGGCCTATAGTGGAAAAAGGAATATCTTTAAATAAAAAAAACACAGAAGCAATAGGTGAAACTTCTTACTCTTCTGTGCATTCAACTAACAGATTTGAACCTTAGTTATTATTGAGCAGTTCTGAAACACTCTTTCTGTAGAAAATGCAAGTGAACATTCAGGGCACTAAGAGGCCTATAGCGGAAAAATGAATATGTTCAAATAAAAACTACACAGAAGCAATCTGTGAAACTTCTTACTGTTCAGTGCATCCAACTAACAGAGTTGAACCTTAGTTTTTATTGAGCAGTTATGAAACACTCTTTCTGCAGAAAATGCAAGTGAACATTCAGGGCGCTAAGAGGCCTATAGGTGTAAAAGGCATATGTTCAAACAAAAACTACAAAGAAACTATCTGTGAAAATTCTTACAGTTCTGTGCATTCAACTAACAGAGTTCAACCTTACTTTTTATTGAGCAGTTCTGAAACACCCTTTCTGTAGAAAATGCAAGTGGACATTCAGGGCGCTAAGAGGCCTATGGTGGAAAAAGTAATACCTTCAAATAAAAACTACACAGAAGCAATTTGTGAAACTTCTTACGGTTCTGTTCTTTAAACTAACACAGTTGAACCTTAATTTTGATTGAACAGTTCTGAAACACTCTTTCTGTAGAAAATGCAAGTGGACATTCATGGCGCTAAGAGGCCTATAGTGGAAAAGGGAATATCTTCAAAAAAAACTACAAAGAAGCAATCTGTGAAACTTCTTTCTGTTCTGTGCATTCAACTAACAGAGTTGAACCTTAGATTTTATTGAGCAGTTCTGAAACACTCTTTCTGTAGAAAATACAAGTGGACACTCAGGGCGCTAAGAGGCCTATAGTGGAAAAAGGAATAAGTTCAAATAAAAACTACACAGAAGATATCTGTGAAAGTTCTCTCTGTTCTGTGCATTCAACTAACAGAGTTGAAACTTAGTTTTGATGGAGCAGCTCTGAAACACTCTTTCTGTAGAAAATGCAAGTGGACATTCATGGCGCTAAGAGGCCATAGTGAGAAAAAGGAATATCTTCATACAAAAACTACACAGAAGCAATCTGTGAAACTTCTTTCTGTTCTGTGCATTCAACTAAGAGATTTGAACCTTACTTTTGATTGAGCAGTTCTGAAAC
>NW_022097652.1:0-11395 GCF_006542625.1 Nomascus leucogenys
GGACATTCTTAACGCTAAGGGTCCTATAGTGGAAAAAGGAATATCTCTACTATAAACTACACAGAACTATTCTGTGAAACTACTTTCTGTTCTGTGCATTCAACTAACAGAGTGAAGCTTACTTTTGATTGATTAGTTCTGAAACACTCTTTATGTAGAAACTGCAAGTTGACATTCCGAGCGCTAAGGGTCCTATAGTGGAAAAAGGAATATATTCAAATAAAAACTACACAGAAGCATTCTGTGAAACTTCTTTCTGTTCTGTGCATTCAACTAACAGAGTGGAAGCTTACTTTTGATTGAGTAGTTCTGAAACACTCTTTATGTAGAAACTGCAAGTTGACATTCCTAGCGCTAAGGGTCCTAGAGTGGAAAAAGGAATATATTCAAATAAAAACTACACAGAAGCATTCTGTGAAACTTCTTTCTGTTCTGTGCATTCAACTAACAAAGTTGAAGCTTACTTTTGATTGAGGAGTTCTGAAACAGTCTTTATGAAGAAACTGCAAGTGGACATTCTTAAGGCTAAGGGGCCAATAGTGGAAAAAAAGATATCTTCAAATAAAAACTACACAGAAGCATTCTGGGAAACTTCTTCCTGTTCTGTTCATTCAACTAACAGAGTTGAACCTTACTTTTGATTGAGCAGTTCTGAAACACTCTCTCTGTAGAAACTGCAAGTTAACATTCCGAGCGCTAATTGTCCTATTGTGGAAAAAGGAATATCTCCAAATAAAAACTACACAGAAGCATTCTGTGAAACTTCTTTCTGTTCTGTGCATTCAACTAACACAGTTGAAGCTTACTTTTGATTGAGCAGTTCTGAAACACTCTTTATGAAGAAACTGCAAATGAACATTCTTAAGGCTAAGGGGCCTATAGTGGAAAAAGGAATATATTCATATAAAAACTACACAGAAGCATTCTGTGAAACTTCTTTCTGTTCTGTGCATTCAACTACAGAGTGGAAGCTTACTTTTGATTGAGCAGTTCTGAAACACTCTTTCTGTAGAAACTGCAAGTGCACATTCTTAACGCTAAGTGGCCTATAGTGGAAAAAGGAATATCTTCAAATAAAAACTACAAAGAAGCATTCTGTGAAACTTCTTTCTGTTCTGTGCATTCAACTAACAGAGTTGAAGCTTACTTTTGATTGGAGCAGTTGTGAAACACTCTCTCTGTAGAAACTGCAAGTGGACATTCTTAACGCTTAAGGGGCCTAGAGTGGAAAAAGGAATATCTTCAAATAAAATCTACACAGAATCATTCTGTGAAACTTCTTTCAGTTCTGCCCAATCAACTAACAGATTGAAGGTTACTTTTTATTGAGCAGTTCTGAAACACTCTTTCTGTAGAAACTGCAAGATGACATTCGGAGAACTAAGGGGCCTATAGTGGAAAAAAATATCTCCAATTAAAAACTGCACAGAAGCATTCTGTGAAACTTCTTTCTGTTCTGTGCATTCAACTAACAGAGTTGAAGCACATTTTGATTGAGCAGTTCTGAAATACTCTTTCTGTAGAAACTGCAGAACTGCAAGAGTGGACATTCTTAAACTAACAGCTGAACGTGTCTCATATAAGTGGGAAAAAAGGAAATAATCTTTCAAATAAAAACTACACAGAACATTCTGTGAAACTACTTTCTGTTCTGTGCATTCAACTAACAGAGTTGAAGCTTACTTTTGATTGAGCAGTTCTGAAACACTCTTTCTGTAGAAACTGCAAGTGACATTCTAACGCTAAGGTCCTAAGTGGAAAAAGGATATCTTCAAATAAAAACTACACAGAAGCATTCTGTGAAACTTCTTTCTGTTCTGTGCATTCAACTAACAGAGTTGAAGCTTACTTTTGATTGAGAGCAGTTCTGAAACACTCTTTATGAAGAAACTGCAATGACATTCTTAAGGCTAAGGGGCCTATAGTGGAAAAAGGATATATTCAATAAAAACTACACAGAAGCATTCGTGAAACTTCTTTCTGTTCTGTGCATTCAACTAACAGAGTGGAAGCTTACTTTTGATTGAGCAGTTCTGAAACACTCTTCTGTAGAAACTGCAAGTGCACATTCTTAACGCTAAGTGGCCTATAGTGGAAAAAGGAATATCTTCAAATAAAAACTACAAGAAGCATTCTGTGAAACTTCTTTCTGTTCTGTGCATTCAACTAACAGAGTTGAAGCTTACTTTTGATTGAGCAGTTTGAACACTCTTTGTAGAAACTGCAAGTGACATTCTTAACGCTAAGGGGCCTAGAGTGGAAAAAGGAATATCTTCAAATAAAACTACACAGAATCATTCTGTGAAATTCTTTCTTTCTGTGCATTCACTAACAGAGTTGAAGCTTACTTTTGATTGAGCATTGAAACACTCTTCTGTAGAAACTGCAATGGACATTCTAACGCTAAGGGGCCTAGAGTGGAAAAAGGAATATCTTCAAATAAAATATACACAGAATCATTCTGTGAAACTTCTTTCAGTTCTGCCCAATCAACTATCAGAGTTGAAGGTTACTTTTTATTGAGCAGTTCTGAAACACTCTTTCTGTAGAAACTGCAAGATGACATTCTGAGAACTAAGGGGCCTATAGTGGTAAAAAAATATCTCAATTAAAAACTGCACAGAAGCATTCTGTGAAACTTCTTTCTGTTCTGTGCATTCAACTAACAGAGTGGAAGCTTACTTTTGATTGACTAGTTCTGAAACACTCTTTATGTAGAAAATACAAGTTGACATTCCGAGCGCTAAGGGTCCTAGAGTGGAAAAAGGAAAATCTCCAAATAAAAACTACACAGAATCATTCTGTGAAACTTCTTTCTCTTCTGTGCATTCAACTAACAGAGTTGAAGCTTACTTTGATTGAGGAGTTCTGAAACACTCTCTCTGTAGAAACTGCAAGTGGACATTCTTAACGTTAAGGGGCCTAGAGTGGAAAAAGGAATATCTTCAAATAAAATCTACACAGAATCATTGTGTGAAACTTCTTTCAGTTCTGTCCATTCAACTAACAGATTTGAAGGTTACTTTTTATTGAGCAGTTCTGAAACACTCTTTCTGTAGAAACTGCAAGTTGACATTCGGAGAACTAAGGGGCCTATAGTGGAAAAAGGAATATCTCCAATTAAAAACTACACAGAAGCATTCTGTGAAACTTCTTTCTGTACTGTGCATTCAACTAACAGAGTTGAAGCACACTTTTGATTGAGCAGTTCTGAAATACTCTTTCTGTAGAAACTGCAAGAGGACATTCTTAACGCTAAGGGTCCTATAGTGGAAAAAGGAATATCTTCTACTATAAACTACACAGAACTATTCTGTGAAACTACTTTCTGTTCTGTGCATTCAACTAACAGAGTGGAAGCTTACTTTTGATTGATTAGTTCTGAAACACTCTTTATGTAGAAACTGCAAGTTGACATTCCGAGCGCTAAGGGTCCTAGTGGAAAAAGGAATATATTCAAATAAAAACTACACAGAAGCATTCTGTGAAACTTCTTTCTGTTCTGTGCATTCAACTAACAGAGTTGAAGCTTACTTTTGATTGAGCAGTTCTGAAACACTCTTTATGTAGAAACTGCAAGATGACATTCTTAGCGCTAAGGGCCTAGAGTGGAAAAAGGAATATATTCAAATAAAAACTACACAGAAGCATTCTGTGAAACTTCTTTCTGTTCTGTGCATTCAACTAACAGAGTTGAAGCTTACTTTTGATTGAGCAGTTCTGAAACACTCTTTATGAAGAAACTGCAAGTGGACATTCTTAACGCTAAGGGGCCAATAGTGGAAAAAGGATATCTTCAAATAAAAACTACACAGAAGCATTCTGTGAAACTTCTTCCTGTTCTGTTCATTCAACTAACAGAGTTGAAGCTTACTTTTGATTGAGCAGTTCTGAAACACTCTCTCTGTAGAAACTGCAAGTGGACATTCTTAACGCTAAGGGGCCTAGAGTGGAAAAAGGAATATCTTCAAATAAAATCTACACAGAATCATTCTGTGAAACTTCTTTCAGTTCTGCCCAATCAACTAACAGAGTTGAAGGTTACTTTTTATTGAGCAGTTCTGAAACACTCTTTCTGTAGAAACTGCAAGATGACATTCGGAGAACTAAGGGGCCTATAGTGGTAAAAGAAATATCTCCAATTAAAAACTGCACAGAAGCATTCTGTGAAACTTCTTTCTGTTCTGTGCATTCAACTAACAGAGTTGAAGCACAATTTTGATTGAGCAGTTCTGAAATACTCTTTCTGTAGAAACTGCAAGTGGACATTCTTAACGCTAAGTGTCCTATAGTGGAAAAAGGAATATCTTCAAATAGAAACTACACAGAACTATTCTGTGAACCTACTTTCTGTTCTGTGCATTCAACTAACACAGTTGAAGCTTACTTTTGATTGAGCAGTTCTGAAACACTCTTTCTGTAGAAACTGCAAGTGCACAATCTTAACGCTTAGGGGCCTACAGTGGAAAAAGGAATATCTTCAAATAAAAACTACAAAGAAGCATTCTTTGAAACTTCTTTCTGTTCTGTGCATTCAACTAACAGAGTTGAAGCATGCTTTTGATTGAGCAGTTCTGAAACACTCTTTATGAAGAAACTGCAAGTGGACATTCTTAACGCTAAGGGGCCAATAGTGGAAAAAGGTATATCTTCAAATAAGAACTACACAGAAGCATTCTGTGAAACTTCTTCCTCTTCTGTTCATTCAACTAACAGAGTAGAAGCTTACATTTGATTGAGCAGTTCTGAAACACTGTTTCTGTTGAAACTGCAAGTGGACATTCTTAAGGCTAAGGGGCCTACAGTGGAAAAAGGATTATTTTCAAATAAAAACTACACAGAAGCATTCTGTGAAACTTCTTTCTGTTCTGTGCATTCAACTAACAGAGTGGAAGCTTACTTTTGATTGACTAGTTCTGAAACACTCTTTATGTAGAAAATACAAGTTGACATTCCGAGCGCTAAGGGTCCTAGAGTGGAAAAAGGAAAATCTCCAAATAAAAACTACACAGAATCATTCTGTGAAACTTCTTTCTCTTCTGTGCATTCAGCTAACAGAGTTGAAGCTTACTTTTGATTGAGGAGTTCTGAAACACTCTCTCTGTAGAAACTGCAAGTGGACATTCTTAACGTTAAGGGGCCTAGAGTGGAAAAAGGAATATCTTCAAATAAAATCTACACAGAATCATTGTGTGAAACTTCTTTCAGTTCTGTCCATTCAACTAACAGATTTGAAGGTTACTTTTTATTGAGCAGTTCTGAAACACTCTTTCTGTAGAAACTGCAAGTTGACATTCGGAGAACTAAGGGGCCTATAGTGGAAAAAGGAATATCTCCAATTAAAAACTACACAGAAGCATTCTGTGAAACTTCTTTCTGTACTGTGCATTCAACTAACAGAGTTGAAGCACACTTTTGATTGAGCAGTTCTGAAATACTCTTTCTGTAGAAACTGCAAGAGGACATTCTTAACGCTAAGGGGTCCTACTATAGTGGGAAAAAAGGGAATAATCATTTCTACATATATAAATAACTACACAGAAGCATTCTGTGAAACTTCTTTCTGTTCTGTGCATTCAACTAACAGAGTGGAAGCTTACTTTTGATTGAGTAGTTCTGAAACACTCTTTATGTAGAAACTGCAAGTTGACATTCTCGTAAGCGGCTAAGGTGGTCCTATAGTGGGGGAAAAAGGAATATCTTCAAATAAAATCTACACAGAAGCATTCTGTGAAACTTCTTTCTGTTCTGTGCATTCAACTAACAGAGTTGAAGCTTACTTTTGATTGAGCAGTTGTGAAACACTCTCTCTGTAGAAACTGCAAGTGGACATTCTTAACGCTAAGGGGCCTAGAGTGGAAAAAGGAATATCTTCAAATAAAATCTACACAGAATCATTCTGTGAAACTTCTTTCAGTTCTGCCCAATCAACTAACAGAGTTGAAGGTTACTTTTTATTGAGCAGTTCTGAAACACTCTTTCTGTAGAAACTGCAAGATGACATTCGGAGAACTAAGGGGCCTATAGTGGTAAAAGAAATATCTCCAATTAAAAACTGCACAGAAGCATTCTGTGAAACTTCTTTCTGTTCTGTGCATTCAACTAACAGAGTTGAAGCACAATTTTGATTGAGCAGTTCTGAAATACTCTTTCTGTAGAAACTGCAAGTGGACATTCTTAACGCTAAGTGTCCTATAGTGGAAAAAGGAATATCTTCAAATAGAAACTACACAGAACTATTCTGTGAACCTACTTTCTGTTCTGTGCATTCAACTAACACAGTTGAAGCTTACTTTTGATTGAGCAGTTCTGAAACACTCTTTCTGTAGAAACTGCAAGTGCACAATCTTAACGCTTAGGGGCCTACAGTGGAAAAAGGAATATCTTCAAATAAAAACTACAAAGAAGCATTCTTTGAAACTTCTTTCTGTTCTGTGCATTCAACTAACAGAGTTGAAGCATGCTTTTGATTGAGCAGTTCTGAAACACTCTTTATGAAGAAACTGCAAGTGGACATTCTTAACGCTAAGGGGCCAATAGTGGAAAAAGGTATATCTTCAAATAAGAACTACACAGAAGCATTCTGTGAAACTTCTTCCTCTTCTGTTCATTCAACTAACAGAGTAGAAGCTTACATTTGATTGAGCAGTTCTGAAACACTGTTTCTGTTGAAACTGCAAGTGGACATTCTTAAGGCTAAGGGGCCTACAGTGGAAAAAGGATTATTTTCAAATAAAAACTACACAGAAGCATTCTGTGAAACTTCTTTCTGTTCTGTGCATTCAACTAACAGAGTGGAAGCTTACTTTTGATTGACTAGTTCTGAAACACTCTTTATGTAGAAAATACAAGTTGACATTCCGAGCGCTAAGGGTCCTAGAGTGGAAAAAGGAAAATCTCCAAATAAAAACTACACAGAATCATTCTGTGAAACTTCTTTCTCTTCTGTGCATTCAGCTAACAGAGTTGAAGCTTACTTTCGATTGAGGAGTTCTGAAACACTCTCTCTGTAGAAACTGCAAGTGGACATTCTTAACGTTAAGGGGCCTAGAGTGGAAAAAGGAATATCTTCAAATAAAATCTACACAGAATCATTGTGTGAAACTTCTTTCAGTTCTGTCCATTCAACTAACAGATTTGAAGGTTACTTTTTATTGAGCAGTTCTGAAACACTCTTTCTGTAGAAACTGCAAGTTGACATTCGGAGAACTAAGGGGCCTATAGTGGAAAAAGGAATATCTCCAATTAAAAACTACACAGAAGCATTCTGTGAAACTTCTTTCTGTACTGTGCATTCAACTAACAGAGTTGAAGCACACTTTTGATTGAGCAGTTCTGAAATACTCTTTCTGTAGAAACTGCAAGAGGACATTCTTAACGCTAAGGGTCCTATAGTGGAAAAAGGAATATCTTCTACTATAAACTACACAGAACTATTCTGTGAAACTACTTTCTGTTCTGTGCATTCAACTAACAGAGTGGAAGCTTACTTTTGATTGATTAGTTCTGAAACACTCTTTATGTAGAAACTGCAAGTTGACATTCCGAGCGCTAAGGGTCCTAGTGGGGAAAAAGGAATATATTCAAATAAAAACTACACAGAAGCATTCTGTGAAACTTCTTTCTGTTCTGTGCATTCAACTAACAGAGTGGAAGCTTACTTTTGATTGAGTAGTTCTGAAACACTCTTTATGTAGAAACTGCAAGTTGACATTCCTAGCGCTAAGTGTCCTAGAGTGCAAAAAGGAATATATTCAAATAAAAACTACACAGAAGCATTCTGTGAAACTTCTTTCTGTTCTGTGCATTCAACTAACAAAGTTGAAGCTTACTTTTGATTGAGGAGTTCTGAAACAGTCTTTATGAAGAAACTGCAAGTGGACATTCTTAAGGCTAAGGGGCCAATAGTGGAAAAAAAGATATCTTCAAATAAAAACTACACAGAAGCATTCTGGGAAACTTCTTCCTGTTCTGTTCATTCAACTAACAGAGTTGAACCTTACTTTTGATTGAGCAGTTCTGAAACACTCTCTCTGTAGAAACTGCAAGTTAACATTCCGAGCGCTAATTGTCCTATTGTGGAAAAAGGAATATCTCCAAATAAAAACTACACAGAAGCATTCTGTGAAACTTCTTTCTGTTCTGTGCATTCAACTAACACAGTTGAAGCTTACTTTTGATTGAGCAGTTCTGAAACACTCTTTATGAAGAAACTGCAAATGAACATTCTTAAGGCTAAGGGGCCTATAGTGGAAAAAGGAATATATTCATATAAAAACTACACAGAAGCATTCTGTGAAACTTCTTTCTGTTCTGTGCATTCAACTAACAGAGTGGAAGCTTACTTTTGATTGAGCAGTTCTGAAACACTCTTTCTGTAGAAACTGCAAGTGCACATTCTTAACGCTAAGTGGCCTATAGTGGAAAAAGGAATATCTTCAAATAAAAACTACAAAGAAGCATTCTGTGAAACTTCTTTCTGTTCTGTGCATTCAACTAACAGAGTTGAAGCTTACTTTTGATTGAGCAGTTGTGAAACACTCTCTCTGTAGAAACTGCAAGTGGACATTCTTAACGCTAAGGGGCCTAGAGTGGAAAAAGGAATATCTTCAAATAAAATCTACACAGAATCATTCTGTGAAACTTCTTTCAGTTCTGCCCAATCAACTAACAGAGTTGAAGGTTACTTTTTATTGAGCAGTTCTGAAACACTCTTTCTGTAGAAACTGCAAGATGACATTCGGAGAACTAAGGGGCCTATAGTGGTAAAAGAAATATCTCCAATTAAAAACTGCACAGAAGCATTCTGTGAAACTTCTTTCTGTTCTGTGCATTCAACTAACAGAGTTGAAGCACAATTTTGATTGAGCAGTTCTGAAATACTCTTTCTGTAGAAACTGCAAGTGGACATTCTTAACGCTAAGTGTCCTATAGTGGAAAAAGGAATATCTTCAAATAGAAACTACACAGAAGCATTCTGTGAAACTTCTTTCTGTTCTGTGCATTCAACTAACAGAGTTGAAGCTTACTTTTGATTGAGGAGTTCTGAAACAGTCTTTATGAAGAAACTGCAAGTGGACAATCTTAAGGCTAAGGGGCCAATAGTGGAAAAAAAGATATCTTCAAATAAAAACTACACAGAAGCATTCTGTGAAACTTCTTCCTGTTCTGTTCATTCAACTAACAGAGTTGAACCTTACTTTTGATTGAGCAGTTCTGAAACACTCTTCTGTAGAAACTGCAAGTACATTCGAGCGCTAATTGTCCTAGTGGAAAAAGGATATCTCCAAATAAAAACTACACAGAAGCATTCTGTGAAACTTCTTTCTGTTCTGTGCATTCAACTAACAGAGTTGAAGCTTACTTTTGATTGAGCAGTTCTGAAACACTCTTTATGAAGAAACTGCAAATGAACATTCTTAAGGCTAAGGGGCCTATAGTGGAAAAAGGAATATATTCATATAAAAACTACACAGAAGCATTCTGTGAAACTTCTTTCTGTTCTGTGCATTCAACTAACAGAGTGGAAGCTTACTTTTGATTGAGCAGTTCTGAAACACTCTTTCTGTAGAAACTGCAAGTGCACATTCTTAACGCTAAGTGGCCTATAGTGGAAAAAGGAATATCTTCAAATAAAAACTACAAAGAAGCATTCTGTGAAACTTCTTTCTGTTCTGTGCATTCAACTAACAGAGTTGAAGCTTACTTTTGATTGAGCAGTTCTGAAACACTCTGTAGAAACTGCAAGTGGACATTCTTAACGCTAAGGGGCCTAGAGTGGAAAAAGGAATATCTTCAAATAAAATCTACACAGAATCATTCTGTGAAAATTCTTTCTCTTCTGTGCATTCAGCTAACAGAGTTGAAGCTCACTTTTGATTGAGCAGATGTGAAACACTCTCTCTGTAGAAACTGCAAGTGGACATTCCTAACGCTAAGGGGCCTAGAGTGGAAAAAGGAATATCTTCAAATAAAATATACACAGAATCATTCTGTGAAACTTCTTTCAGTTCTGCCCAATCAACTATCAGAGTTGAAGGTTACTTTTTATTGAGCAGTTCTGAAACACTCTTTCTGTAGAAACTGCAAGATGACATTCGGAGAACTAAGGGGCCTATAGTGGTAAAAGAAATATCTCCAATTAAAAACTGCACAGAAGCATTCTGTGAAACTTCTTTCTGTTCTGTGCATTCAACTAACAGAGTGGAAGCTTACTTTTGATTGACTAGTTCTGAAACACTCTTTATGTAGAAAATACAAGTTGACATTCCGAGCGCTAAGGGTCCTAGAGTGGAAAAAGGAAAATCTCCAAATAAAAACTACACAGAATCATTCTGTGAAACTTCTTTCTCTTCTGTGCATTCAGCTAACAGAGTTGAAGCTTACTTTGGATTGAGGAGTTCTGAAACACTCTCTCTGTAGAAACTGCAAGTGGACATTCTTAACGTTAAGGGGCCTAGAGTGGAAAAAGGAATATCTTCAAATAAAATCTACACAGAATCATTGTGTGAAACTTCTTTCAGTTCTGTCCATTCAACTAACAGATTTGAAGGTTACTTTTGATTGAGCAGTTCTGAAACACTCTTTCTGTAGAATCTGCAAGTTGACATTCGGAGAACTAAGGGGCCTATAGTGGAAAAAGAAATATCCAATTAAAAACTACACTGAAGCATTCTGTGAAACTTCTTTCTGTACTGTGCATTCAACTAACAGAGTTGAAGCACACTTTTGATTGAGCAGTTCTGAAATACTCTTTCTGTAGAAACTGCAAGAGGACATTCTTAACGCTAAGGGTCCTATAGTGGAAAAAGGAATATCTTCTACTATAAACTACACAGAACTATTCTGTGAAACTACTTTCTGTTCTGTGCATTCAACTAACAGAGTGGAAGCTTACTTTTGATTGATTAGTTCTGAAACACTCTTTATGTAGAAACTGCAAGTTGACATTCCGAGCGCTAAGGGTCCTAGTGGGGAAAAAGGAATATATTCAAATAAAAACTACACAGAAGCATTCTGTGAAACTTCTTTCTGTTCTGTGCATTCAACTAACAGAGTTGAAGCTTACTTTTGATTGAGCAGTTCTGAAAACACTCTTTATGTAGAAACTGCAAGTTGACATTCTAGGCTAAGTGTCCTAGAGTGCAAAAAGATATATTCAAATAAAAACTACACAGAAGCATTCTGTGAAACTTCTTTCTGTTCTGTGCATTCAACTAACAGAGTTGAAGCTTACTTTTGATTGAGGAGTTCTGAAACAGTCTTTATTGAGAAACTGCAAGTGGACATTCTTAACGCTAAGGGGCCAATAGTGGAAAAAAAGAGATATCTTCAAATAAAAACTACACAGAAGCATTCTGGGAAACTTTCTTTCATTTCTGTTCAGTTCAAACTA
>NW_022097653.1:0-5762 GCF_006542625.1 Nomascus leucogenys
CTGGATGGATGAATGGATGGAGGAATGGACAGATGGAGGGATGGATGGACGAGAGAGTGGACAGATTGACAGGACCAATGAATATGGTTGGACCTTCCTGCTGGCTACCACCAGAGGGCAGCACCCCCCAACCAAACCACCCCACCTTGGGTAGGACTGCCAGACCTGACGGATCCCTAGTCCCCACTCCTGCCCAATGACTCAGACAGGAGGAGGGCAGACCACAGAGGAGGTGCAACACCCACACAGCCCCTGCTAGCCCTGGGAGCAGTTCCGGCAGAAAGAAGCCGCAGGCGCAGGTTCGCGCATACCCAGCATGCCGATGCCCAGCATGAAGGCGTCCATGCCGTAGGGCATGACTCGAGACCTCCCCCGGGCTGAGCCCGTCGGCGACATCACCTCCTTTGGCTGAGCTTTCTTACATTCCACCTGCAATGAGACCTGGCGGTTAGTCTTTCCCACAGAGCTAGAGTCATTAGCCCTCTTGTTCCCTGGAAAGCCTCTTTATTAATTTTATTAATTTCACTGTCCAGCTGAAAACAATTTCATGGTTACCACTGATGGAGCACTCATTATGTGCTGGGGAGTGTGTAAACGGCTTTGCATGACATCGTTCGATGAATGCTTACACCAATACTATGATGGAGGAGCTTTTCCAGTCCCATTTGACAGATGCGGAAACTGAGGCTCAGAGAAGGGAGGTCATCTGCCCGATTAACTACCATGTGACACTGCCTCCCTGTCTAGGTTTTCAGGGGTTGGAAGAACTGGCTCTGCCTCCACTCACTCGAAGCCCCTCTGCCTGCCTTTAGAACCTCAGAGCTTCCCTGGCAGGCCCCACAAGGAGCCCGTCTTCTCTGTGCCTGCGCTCCATCCAATCCCAACTCACCATGTTTTTTTTGTTTGTTTTTGTTTTTGTTTTTGTTTTGTTTTGTTTGAGACGGAGTCTCACTCACTCTGTTGCCCAGGCTGGAGTGCAGTGGCACAATCTCAGCTCACTGCAACCTTCACCTCCCGGGTTCACGCGATTCTCCTGCCTCAGCCTCCCGAGTAGCTGGGATTACAGGCACGCACCACCACGCCTGGCTAATTTTTGTATTTTTAGTAGAGACAGGGTTTCACTGTGTTGGCCAGTCTGGTCTCGAACTCCTGATCTCACATAATCTGCCCACCTCAGCCTTCCCTAAAGTGCTGGGCTTACAGATGTGAGCCATTGCGCCCGGCCCCAACTCACCATTTTGTTGTTGATTTCATGAAAATGAATTTCACACACTTTCTCCACGATGTCCTCACTCTCAAACGTGACAAACCCGAACCCTAGAGGTTGGACAAAGGATAAAGGCAAGGTCAGAACCAGAGCGCAGGGTCAAAACTCAACCCCAGGTCATACCAATATTCCCGCTCCTCTCTCTCTGGCGAGTGAGAGTTAATGAAAGGCTCTGCTCATAGCCTGGAATCCTCTGAACTATCCACTGAGACAGGGTTTCAAGTCCCAGATTACAGATGAGGAAAATAAGGCTCAGATAAGTGAAGTAACATGCCCAAGGTCACACAGCAAGTTAGAAAGTGGTAGAGCTGTGATGAGAATACACTCCACATGCTTTTTCTAGTCCTCAGGTGTTTTCCAAAGAGGGAAGAAGGAATACACATGCACACTCATTTAAACTTACACAAAGGTATACATGTCCAAACATACAAATGTACATAGACACACACACATTCACGCATGCACACACCTAGATACCTCCGTATCACACACACTCTCAGGGCTGCTCTACACGTGCAGTTACCCTGACATACCAGATACAAACAGATATTTAGGCACAGATACCCCCTTTTGCAAAGATACAAATACACACACACACACACACAGAGCACATACCCCACTCCCAAAATAGACTAAAAGTCCTGAAACAACTGGAGAAACAACCCCATCTCCTCCTGGGTGTGCCCCAGGGGCTGGAAAGGGATTTCTCAGAAGGTAAGGCCCTCGGGAGAAAAACAGCCAGGTGGCACACACGCACACAGTGTGGCCCAGACCATCACAGGTTCAGAGGCAATGGGCTGGGGGCTGGGCAGGAGGTGACTGCCTGGGGCTATGGAGTCAGCCTGACCCTGGGCGGCCTGGCCTAAGCTCTGGTTACCAGGGACAAGGTAAGCCCGGGCAGAGGCAGACACCACTAGGGTGGGGGTAGCAGGCTCAGTGGGTTGCGGGGACTGGGAGGGGTGGGTACTCCTCTGTTCCTCTCGTGTGTCTGCAATTCGGCAAGTTTCTAGCACAGGAAATGGTGGGACAAAAGCCTTCTGTAAGGCCAGGCCCGGGAGAGGACGCAGATCCTGGGGATAGGATGTCAGGAGGCGAGATGAAAGGGCAGCTGTGACCTGCAGCCCCCTGGCTGACCACGGGGCCCAGCCTGGGAAGGGGGAGGGGCCACACTCACCTCGGTGCCGGTTGGTGGTTTTGTCAAACATCAGCATGGCGTCGTCCACCTGAAACACAGCCCGCCATGGAGGACCCAGCAGATACAGGGAACCCCACTACCACAAGGAACAGGGCTCTGGCAACCCACTGCCCTCCTTGCCACGTCCAGGCTTGACCTTCAACCTGCTCCCTGCCAGGGGACAACTTTCCTTCTGCAACCCCACTGAAAACCCTTTTCAATCACCATCATCTCAGTGGACCAGCCTTGCATTATAAGCTCCATCGCCTCCCATACATTCCCTGCATGGTAAGATCCCCATGGTGCTAGATAAGAAAATAGGCTCAGAGAGGTGACAGTTGCCTGCCAAGATCACACAGCCAAGACCTTTGACCCAAAGCTGGGGAGCGCACAGAGAAGATTACTAGAGAAGGAATATGGGAGGAGGAAAATGACAAGATGGGGAAGCAAAAGCACGCATCATCCCTTTCTGTAAAAGGCCAGGAGGACAGCACACCAGACTGGACTCCCCTCTCTGCTTACAAATCTTTTCCTCTTAATTGAGGTTTCCTTTTGCCTAGAGGCTTGTAAATTAAAGCAAGTAGAGTTCAGTGCCTGGGCTGCTTTGCCTCCCACTGACTGGGGAGGGGAAGGAGACTGGGGAATGGGAAGGATCTACATCATCCATCCTCTCTTGGACCCTAGTCCACTCTTGTTACTTCCTCTAGGTACCCCTTGGATATACGGTCACCAAAGGCCTTGATGCAGACCTTTCTTTTGTCTGCATCTGGTGCCTCCTCCTTGCCCTCTTTCTTAGCTAAGGTCTGAGTCACCTTTGGTATATAAATCAGGGGCTGCCACTGATACCCAACCCAATCCTACTCCAGGCCCCAACCCTCCCCCAAATGACCAGACATCCAAAGGATTAAAAAAAACACACACACACACAAAACTTTTCTCAAGCCATCAAGCCATGGGAAACCAGCCTCTTCCCTACTCTCCTTCCAGGCCCATCATCCACCACCTTTTTTTTTTGGAGACAGAGTCTCACTCTGTCACCCAGGCTGGAGTTCTGTGGCGAGATCTCAGCTAACTGCAGCCCCTGCCTCCCAGGTTTAAGCAATTCTCCTGCCTCAGCCTCCCGAGTAGCTGGGATTACAGGTGCATGCCACCACTCCTGGCTAATTTTTGTATTTTAGTAGAGACGGGGTTTCACCATGTTGGCCAGGCTGGTCTCGAACTCCTGGCCTCAAGTGATCCACCTGCCTCAGCCTCCCAAAGTGCTGGGATTACAGGCGTGAGCCACCATGCCCGACCCCATCATCCACCTTCTAAAGGCCCTCCCCTGCCTCATTAAAGACCCTGAACTACAGTGATCCTTCAGCTCTCCTTAGGCATCAAGCTACAGTGGGCCTCTGACTCCCTCTGGGAGAACCAGGACCCCACTAAGCTAGGAGGCAACAAGGTCCCTGGAGAATCTCATGACATCTCTCTTCTCAAAGAGCTGCCTGTACTGGGGCCCATGCAGCAGAGTGGCACTCTCACTCCCATCCTATGGACCCACTCTGAGTCCCAATCCCAAATCAGCTGGATCGCCTGAATGGGACAATCATTTCAGGTTCAGCACATCTTCCCCACCCCTCACTTAACCAATGAAAAACAGAAACTCAGAAAGAAGGATTGTGATCAAAGCACAGGCTTTGGGTAGGACGGGCCTGAGTTGGAATCCTGGATCCTGCATTTGCTGGTTGGGTAACCTTGGGCAGGTGACTTGATGTTTCTCTGGCTTTTGGTTCCTCATCTGTGAAACAGGCATAACAGTGTCTATCTCACAGGTTGAAGTTAAATGAAAGACACCTTTTTTTTTTTTTTTTGAAAAGGGTTCTCACTATGCCTAGGCTAGTCTTGAACTCCCAGGCTCAAGCAATCCTCCCATCTCACCCTCCTTGGTAGCTGGGACTGCAGGTGTGCACCACCGAGCCTGGCTATGAGAGGATTTAGTGAGATAGTGCATGTAACACTCTTAACTCACAGCACCCGGGATACAGTAAGTGCCTAATAAATAATAGCTATTATTGTTATCTTTACAAGGGAGGGACTTGCCCATAGTTACACGGGGGGTATGTGGCAAAGCTGGGGAGAGAGCAGCCAGATACTACTGGCTTGAAGGTTGCATGAGGACAGTGTCTGTGTCATTTAGGGCCATGACCACCATCCTGTTGAGCACCTTGACTGGAGCTCAATCATTTTTTTGAATGAATGAATGAATGAATGAACAAACCAGCCACACCCTCCCCCCAATCCTACAGCTCGGAGTCCTTGCCTGACCCACAAATGGATTCAGCCCAAATCCACAACTTTTCACACCTTTCCTCCACCCAACCCTGCAAGGAAGGCCACCATCCCTGGCCCCACTGCACCCTTCAACCTGGGCCTTGGCTGGAGAGGCCCCTAGTGGGACGGTGGGGTTGAGGCCAGGGCAGGGGGCAAGGAAGATGGCTGGGGGTCCAGGTTACCCCCACCGGTGTCCCCTCCTGGGGCCAGCTGAGGGGAGGGAAGCTCCCGGCCCAGTGTCCTTAATAGGCTTTGGTCTCCATGGGAACCCGAGGGCAGGGGGGATCGGGCGGGGGGAGGGGAGGCGGCCGAGGCCTGCTGACCAGTGGGAGCCAAGCGCCAAGTTCGGCGGCCGCTAAGCCTGAGTGGCAGCCATGGCGGCTGACCATTGTTCCCCCTCGGCGGCGGCCCCTCAATCCGGGCGGGGGGCCCCCCGCCGCGGGGCCCTTGGCATTCCCGGCTGTCCCCCTCGCTCCCTGGCAGCCTATTCTCCGGCTCCCCCTGGCCTCCCCGGGCCGGTTTCACATGCCAACGCCGATTTAGGCCCGAACAAAAGACGCGGCCGCTGACGGCTTCTCCTGGGGCCCGGTTGCCATGGCAACGCCGGCCCCGGGGGCAGGCGGCCTCCAATCACAGCTGCTGGATCAGATTAGTGCGAGCTCTAATGCTCGGCGCTCAGACACAAAGACACCCTGCCGCAGCCGAGCCGGGCCTGCTGCTTCCCAGGAGCGCCCTACCCTCTGGGGCCCGGGCCCGCCCGACCTGCCCTCCGTCCCGGACCCAGGTGCCCACCGAGGCACGAAAGCCGAGGCCTCTGGTCCCCCACACCACCAGCCTCAGCTGGCCAGGGGACACCTCCCCCCCACACACAATCCCAGGCCCATTTCCCAGGCCACGTCCCCCTTCGCTTGCCTGGGGGTGACTCGAAGTGTCTTGATGGGAAAGTAGAGACCCAGCCTCTCGCCTGTCTCACCTAAAAGAAGAAAGACCAGGGACCCCGGCCCCAAG